>NC_141021.1:31925000-31937500 GCF_052040795.2 Danio rerio
TTTTAAATTACTAAACGCTGTTACAACCAAACACCATGGAAATGTTTTAAGCTCTAAATTCGCTAATTATACAGAACACAAGCAGTAAAAAGCTTACCTTTCTGTCCGGAATCCACTTGAAATGTTTGAAAAACCAAACGTTTCTTCTTGTGATCTTCGTGCCATGGTGGTTGACAACCAGCTTTTTGGAGCATTACCGCCACCGTCTGGATTGGAGTTTGGATCAGGAGTTTAGTAACGCATGTGTTTATTATGAAACCAACTTCTGCTTTAAAAAAAAACAGTCAGCACAGGAGCGTGCTATCTCAAAAATAAGCGAATTTTACATAGTTTTTCTCTAGATGACATGTATAATCTATTTAGAAATAATATTGTTTTGTTTGCGTCTAAACATTGCGACCATCCACACTAAATATTCTTTTTTTTTTTTTTTTTGCTATCGTACCATGAATATTTTCTCAAATTATCATTAAACGTGGAGCTAACAGATTACTAGATAAAATAAGAACTTAATCGGTTGCCATCAGCCGAATCCTTGCCAGAAGCGGCCAGGATATGGTTGACCGGAATCGGGCCAGTGCTTTACAGCCGCATCACAACCGCATGTGCGCGAGCGAGCTGCGGGCCGCACTCGGCCCGGATAACACTCGCCGATGCCGAGTCGGAGCCGGAGGCGCCGGAGGGCAGCCGAGCTCGGGCCGATTACTGCCTGCTATCTGGGATTATTGCTGGTTTTCCAGTTTGGCTTTCTTTCAAACTATATGAGGTATTATAAGAGACTTGTTAAAATTCGAGTAAAATGATTTTGCGGTGAAACAATCTTTACAAAAGTCTTTCTACGGTTACAGAAGCACAGACAATTTAAATATTTAATTAGCATATTAGCCTGCTAAACACTTGCAGTTAGCGTTCATCTACCTAGTCACACTGTTGCTCAAGCACAAACTTAAAGTCTGTGAAAATGGAAAAAAGAAATAAAACAGTGAATAAAACTTAACGTAACCTGTACTGCAGATGAAGACGGAACGTTAACTGGATCGACGGCCTTCATTTTGAAAGTGCTTAACTGTTTAAAAGATCCCTAACGTTAAGTCATTAGCGCCCTCCTATGTTCGGAGCGCTACTCAATCAGTCTCAAAATATTATTCTACTTTAATTACTTAAGAGTTTATTAATATTCTTAAATCACTTAATACCTAATAATTAAGTCACTTTTGGACAAAGCATCTGCTAAATGATTATTAGGTAATGTAGGCTTAGGCCTAACACTTTCTCAAAAGTCTAACCGGAACTTTATTTCACAATATATTTTTCTCCATATTTTTTTAGATTTACTTTTTATTTATTAGTAATTGAAAACCGGCTACGTTGTCTAACTTTCATAGGTGTGCAGATTGTTGCACAACTTTTCTCCTCATTCATTATTTAATCTGGAATAACATATATTCTTTATTATTATTTTGTTTAAGTTGGTTGAAGCAAAGATTTCCCAATGTGGTCAACTGTTTAATGAAAAAGGAAATTGATGTGTGTCACTATGTGAATCTCTGGTAAAATCAAAACATACAATAACATGGAAGTCACAGTTATGTTTAAGTGCTAAAATATTTCTACACGCATGCAAACGTGTAGCCTTAAGAAAGCTTTATGGCTAATCTGGGAAAAATGCGTGACGTGTCAGTGCTTTAATTTTATAGAGAGCATAAAGATTTGGCTCTAATAGAGGAAGGTCATGTGGTGATGACTCCAGAACTATTCCAGAGTTATCTGGGTATCAGAATCAGAAGAGATGTGGATAAAATGATATCAGTGTGGTGCTCCCACATTGACACTATATAGACATGGTATCACTTTATGCTGTGCTACATATGCCTAAAAAAAATATAAAGCCTAAAATAAATAAAGCCTTAAAAACCTGTGCCTAAAGAATAAAGTTATTTGACTACGTGAACACTGAATGTGCCTAACGACACAGGCATCTTCCAAGATGACAGATCCATGATTCAAAGGATTTATTGAGCTCAAATAGTTAAAGAATGCCATCCCATCATCAAATCAAGATCTTGGCATATTAAAAAAATGCTATTGCTGTAATTAAAGTTGGTCTGAAAGTGTGTGACATTTTTGTGCATTGGCAGAGTATATAGGCTATATATTCTTTTTTTATCTACGTGAATGAAAGCTTAGTGTAAGCTTGGGTCGCCACAGCGGAATAAACCTCCAAATATTCCAGCATTTATTTTCCACAGCGCATCATGCATACATACACTAAGGCCAACTTGCTTTGGTTTTGACTCTGGGGGAAACCAGAGTACCCAGTAATAATAATAATAATAATAATAATAATAATAATAATAATAATAGTGACGCGGCGGCGCAGCTTCATGTGAGCTGTTGCCTCACATCAAGATGGTCGCTGTTTCATGCCTCGGCTGGGTCAGTGGCCATTTCTGTGTGAAGTTTGCCTGTTCTCCCCGCGTTCCTATTACTATTATTCAATAATAATAATACTAATATTATTATTATTATTAATAATAATAATAATATTATTAATAATAATAATAATGATAATTATAATAATAATTATTATTTGTTAATAATAATAATAATAGCAATGGCAATAACAGCATATCATTTACGAGCAAAATAATAACTGATATACTTAGCGAAAAAGATTATTATTATTTTTATAAAATAATATAACGAACTTTAAATGTATGAATTAAATTTAATTTGTCTGTTGCTTTAGATTTCCTCAACACGCGTTTTAAAAATCCATGGCGTGTTTTTCTATACGTCACGATTTTTTTTTTTTTTTTTAGGTCAAACCTAATCCACAGCCCTAGAAATATTCCAGTCCTGGATTTCCAAACGGCCATTGAAGTACACTTCAGAGAGCTCACTTACTTCACAGTGTGTTCAGGTCAGTCCCACTGCCTTCTTTGTGTGCGTGGTCGGTGTTTTCTAAGCACGCACGCCGGCTTGCTCACCTTGGGGCTTTCGTAAACCTAACAAATTGGGGTTTCCAAGACACAGACCATGTCTGTAGGAGTGGAGTCCGGTTTCTCCAACGACGAAGTGCTCAACATACGTTACCCGCTTCACCGCGCATGCAGGGATGGAGATGTCGGCGCACTGTGCTCGCTGCTTCAGCGCTCAACCAACCAGGCAGACTTGGTTGCCGAAGACTCTTTTTACGGCTGGACCCCTATTCATTGGGCAGCACACTTCGGGAAGGTATTATAAGTACAGTATTCTGTTAGAGTTATGTTTTCTTCTATAACGTTAGTCCTCTTCTAAGCACAGTGGCTTCCGGAGACAGAGGTGTGTGTCCACTGATTTAAGGAATAACAAACGCAGACAGACCTGTCAGTGAGAACCGAACGACAGCACGTGGACAAAGAAATCTTTAATATGTTAACAAACATCAGCGATATAAAAATGGTTACTGTATCGCTTGTGTACGATAAGGCCATCAGCGGAAAGCAGGTCATATAATTCACTGTGTGTGCGTGCAAACTCGCATGCTGGGAAGAACAGATTATTGCTTAATGCGTGTTTCAGTTGAGCTTATTATTATTTTTGCCTTATATCCAAGTTACTCATCTGAACGCTAGTCTTCCTCGTTCGTCTTTGAGCGTTCAACTTTAGCATAAGTAACATGTATACTTTGTTCGTTAAATTGACTAGAATAAAAGTAGCTATGCGTATACATTAATTGCTGCTGCTCTGTGCTTTGATCACATTTTGTTTCGGATCGCTTCGAAGTTGGAAGAATCAATTAACATTTACAAAAGCCAGAGAACAGCAACATCAGGCGCGCAAGCGTACCGGTTCATTCATTGGCTGGATGAAAACCAATAAAACGCCACGCGCCAAAACAGGGAATTTAAAATCTAAACTGTTCTTTCTTGTAAAACAAAAATGTTTGATTGTTTATCGTAGTGATAGGACTTTTTTTCTTTTAATAAAGGGTCTGGTTTGTGTCATAAATGGGATACAGAGCCAGAGAACAGGGGAATGAGTCATCAAATGGTGTTATTAAAAACTCAACACAGCTGCTGGTCCCTGACAGCAGAGCATGAGCCTCAAATAGTTATTCTGTGAGAAATTGTTAAATGTCTAACTGTTCACAGCTGTGAAATCTTCACTGACTGATTATTCTGCAAGAAACAGGGAAAATGTGCAAATCATGCAAATGTTAATTGTTGATTTTATTTTTTTTGTCTGTCAAAAAAAAACAGCTGGAGTGTGTTATGAGGCTGGTGCAGGTGGGATGTGAAGTGAACACACTGACGACCCGATTTGCCCAGACTCCAGCACACATTGCTGCATTTGGAGGACATCCAGAATGCCTTTTGTGGCTTATACACAGAGGAGCTGAAATAAACAGACAGGTGGGTCCACTTGTAATAATAACAACTAACATTAAGGTTTAGAGCTGTGCAATACCGAGCATTACTGGCCCCAATGTTTTTTTGTTGTTGTTTTTTTTTTTTTTTTTTTTTTTTAATTGTCCAATGCCAATATTGAGAAGGCAGTCTGCTGATTTGAAGCTAATATAATACATGTGATTGCAGTAAATGAGAGACAGAAATGCAGAAAAAAACTTAAAGGAACATTTAGGGCCTACTCGCATTATGGCATTTGTTTGAGAAGTGTGAGTGCACTGAATCGGGCTCAAGCACGGTTCACTTGGCCGGCCCTGGCCTGGTTGGAAGAGGTGTGCCTGAGAGCGGTTCACTTGGGCTTTGGCGCGGTACACTTGTAGTGTGAGTGCAAAACGCGCCAAAGCCTGAAACTGAAAGCGAGACGTGACTTAAGGGACTGTTTCATATGGATTTATTAATCATTCTTACTGTTCATTGAACGCAAACTGCCGTAGTTCATTAAATACGCAAACTTCTCACTACACGACAGCTGCGCACCTTCAGCAGACCTCCTCATTCCTGCAGCACGAGGGTTTTATGATTTTTAATGAGCTCCAAAAGTGGCGGATCTGTTCGGCGAAATATCTGACTTCGTGTCACTGCATCCCTAAGGACTGTTTGGCGAATAATTTGACTGCATGTCACTGCATAACAAACGACTAAACCGAAATAACTAGAGAAATCTCCACTGTGCTACTGAGTGAGAGCGCTTCTCACTGAACAGCGCAGCAGCGCTGACGTAAGCGTGCCTAGTGTGAGTACGGCCTTATTCTGCATATGTTTTACAAGATTCTCTGAAGTACTTGAAAACTATATACTAGTTAAAACATTTGTACTAATAAAAAGTTAGTTTTATAGCAGATTTTGCCTTGTGCCTTCTAAAACATTTACCAAAAGAAAACCTTAATGAAAACTAAACAAAATGTAAACTGTTTAAGTTACATTCTAAAGACCAGATTTTAGTGCATGACTTCTCAAATGTTTTACTTTGCATTCATTTGTGTTGGTTATGTAAAGTATTCAAACAGGGGAATTGTTTTCTGTCTAGCCAGGTTAAGCAGCCAAACATGCCACACATTCACCAGCCATCTCTTTATTTTTACTGATAATTACAACATGAAACTAATTTTTTTGTATTCATTTTGCATGGAAGAAATGAGTTTTCAGCTGTATCTGAAAATTGTTAGGGATTGTGCATTTCAGATGGAATTAGGATGGGCATTTCACCGGAAAGGAATCTTAAATTAAATGTTCTTGAATGTAATTTTTGGCCTCTCTGGTTTGCTGTTACCACAAGCAAACACTCTTGAACACTATGATGTTCATTGTTCTTTTGTCAGATAGTTAACTTTAGATTATTTAAAATATTTAGTTTTTTATTTATTGTATTTATATGTAACTGGATTTGGGATTTATTGAATCATTTTTATGTATTGAATATTAAACTTTAGGTTTTTCTTACTTGGTACTGTCTGAGTAAGTGGCTTAAAGTCCTTTTATCGTTTGCCTTAACTTATCCCCGCCTCCACTTCCTTCACATCTTTATCCCCTCTTTGGAGTCCTGGTACCTGATCCTATTGCTATGGGATGATCCTGTCTGTGACAGACAGATCTTTGAAAGATGACGTCTTTCCCTGAGGGTTGAGCACTGTTGTCTGTGATTTAGTCCAAAGTGCACTGGAGGTAAAAACAGATGAAGAAAAGAAAGCAAATCAGGTGGACTAATGTATGAATCTAATACACATAATAATTGTCCACAGTTCTTGCTGAAACTGCTGCTAACATGTTATACTATACACAACCTAGGGCTGGACAATAATTCGATATCAATATATAATCGTGATTTTTATTTTTTTCAATAATGGTGACATGATTTTTAAACCCTTTTCTCGTATTTCGATTAAAATTTGCATATGCATGTTTTATTATATATAAGATCTTATACATTGTATCATTTGTCACTGAATGACTTTCCGTGCTCAGCTGTCCGATAGAGCTTGATGTCACTTGCGTGATGACATACATCACAGACACGCTGCCAGCGCTCAGCAGCAGTTGGTTAATCGCTCTGTAGCAGAAAGCTACAAAATGAGTGCCCTGAATACAGATATGGGGGAAAAAGCTTCCACAAGTAAGAATGCAGGTGAATTAGTTGATGAGAGAGGAAAGACTAATGCAGTGGTATGACTTCTTAATTGTGGCTTTTTCAGTTCCAATAAACTTGTAGTTTCTTTGCTCTGCAAAATGTGCGGGAGAGTAGTGTTGACTAGCATCGGGAGCACATCAAATCTGTTCTACCCAATAGAACTTATTGAGAGTCAGAAAATGAGGCATCATAAAAGTTTGAGCCTACCTGTCGCCTCACCATCCACCTTCTCGACACCAAACACAGATGCTATGAGGCGCCGTGTAGGATATAAATAAAACTTTGCTTATGAACATGTGCATATACATCTATATTTTACTCTCATATAAACCTAAACTATGTTTAAAACATGTATGAAACTTGCGCATATACATATAAACTTGACGCGTGCATACAGTACACCCGCATACACACACACAAACATATAAAGTCGATCCTCGCATAAACTATCATATAGCACTCGAGCAAACTTACAAAATAAAATTCACACCCATATTTATCAGGACTCTGGTAATTGCAAAGCTGATGAAATGGAAAGAATGTGATTAATTGGGGTATTAATTCTGTTAAATAATAAAAGTGTGTTATATAAAATATTAGTCTATATAAATAGACTATATAAAATATATAAGAACTATTTTATGTTAAACCTTTTAATTTAATTGGGTAATTATACACAAATATAAATAGACAGATAGAACCCTAAAGGACGTTTAAGATGAAAAGTAACCAGAACTATGAAGATACTTAACTCTTTTCTATTGCAAATATTAATGTAGCCTATACTCTTTTTAATTGGTTTTATTATTAGAATTATGCTTTTTCTGGTGTTTTTTTTACGATGTGGATGTCATAATTGTAAGATTTTGGTATTACTTTGATTGTTAAATATTCCGCATATACAAAAAAAAAAAAAACCTCTAATAAAAGATTCTGTTCATCACTTTGGTCAAGCTAACCCCCATTAACTATGTCTATAAATGTATATCTGTTTGTAAAGGCTAAATACAAATAAAAAGTGAACATGGAGGTATTAAAGACTTTGCAAATTCAGTTTGCAAACATTTGTAGGTACTAGGGATGTGCGATATTTGTTGAGGGGGGAAAAGTATTTGTATTTGTATTCGAGTAAAATTCAAAATGGCGCAAAAATATATATTTTTTTCTATTACACTTCTAATTTACGTTATAGTGAAAGTATTGTTTAATTATACCCATTATATAAATTATAGATACTGTATGCAATTTTGGCTGTTGTTTTTGAACATGTGACAAGAAATGTCATTGAAAAGATAATAACATAGAAGCCATTATCTCATCCATGGTTAAACCAACAACTTATAAAATACCATTGTGAATATTATGAACCCCACCATAATAGTTCTTGTTGAAAGACACTGAATAGACAGAATAAAAACAAATAATACTTCAAAAAACTGTTCTTCTTCTGAAAGAACTTCTTTCCAATGGACATAATTCCAAAAACTAAAATTAACTAAATAAATCTAAATAAAACCTGCCTGGGAGATCTGGCAGAACAAAAGTATTCTATATAATACTAAAAGATACAGCCCTGCTATTATCATCTGCCTGCCACAAAAAAGACACAAAGTTTGTTTGTTTGTTTGTTTTTTGACTTGCTAAGGCAGAATGTGGCTGTGTTGATGGTTTGGTGCTTGTGGAGGATTTAGCAGAACATAGCTGTGCTGATTGAGGGGATTGATGCTTGTGGGGGGTTCACAGACAGTATCAGGAGAGGATGCTTTTAGTGCATGTGATAATACATTACATAGAAGGTTGCGCGGTGGCACAGTGAGTAGCACTGTCGCCTGACAGCAAGAAGGTTGCTGGTTCGAGCCCCCACTGGGTTCTCCCCATGTTGGCGTGGGTTTCCTCCGGGTGCTCCGGTTTCCCCCACAGTCCAAACACATGCAATACAGGTGAATTGGGTAAGCTAAATTGTCCCTATTGTATGTGTGTGAAAGAAAGTGTATGGATGTTTCCCAGTGCTGGGTAGCAGCTGGAAGGGCAGCCACTTCGTAAAACATATGCTGGATAAATTGGTGGTTCATTCCACTGTGGCAACCCCAGATTGATAAAGGGATTTAGCCGAAAGGAAATGAATGAATGAATGATAATGGATAGAAGATGTTGACAGATGTTTAATATCTCTGCCTCTGCCGATTTCACCTTTGCACACATTATACAGTATCACTTTGTTTTATCTGCAGCACCACTGACCGTAAAATGCTTCCACACAGAACCTGAAGGTTTTTTTTTTTTCTTTGAACTGGTGGAGGACCAAGAAATGGCTCAGCAGCAGTCTTTTTCACTCTTTTTCTGGGTGCCCAAATGAATTTGAGGAGTTTCAAGTTAATAGAAAGTGACGGGAAGCTATGCTAAGGTTAACTAGCCTATAGCATATATCTTGCTGTCTGCAAAAGACAGTAATTTAGACGTACCATATAACTCCCATAAGTGCATACTATTTGACACAACTGCAAAAGCATCGTTTTAACTTTTATAAACGAACATTAACGTTACTCTGTCAACAGTCTATTGTCTAAATTACTGCGCTAACAGAGCTAACGTTGCGTAAACAGAGCACCCGGTTGCAGACGTCAATAATGTAATAGAATATCCCTATCAAACTCCGCTTCAACTCCGCTACAAGTTTATAAACTGCCTTTGGAACCCAATTAAGGTACAAAAATCTATTTAACAAAAATAGTGATGCAGTGAAGTATTTTTTTCGCTCGGCTGAGCCTTCTGTCTGCTGCTGTGGAGAAGCTTGTGCCAGACACTTTTTATCTCCGCCCCACCCTCCGACTACTGACTGAGCATCTCTCTCTCTCTCTCTCTCTCTCTCTCTCTCTCTCTCTCTCTCTCTCTCTCTCTCTCACTCACTCACTCACTCATGCGGGCATGCACTGTGGTCTCATGCTTTTTGATATAGTGTTTTTCTTGCTCCCGAATACAAATAATTTTTCAAGTATTTGTTCGAATCAAGTATTCGTAAAAACACGCTATTCGTGCCTTTCCGAATACCGTACTCGGGTTCGGCTCCACCCTTAGTAGGTACAGACAACTGTTGTGTGCGTTCTTGGCAGTTTTTTCCTGTCTTTTTAATATTTATATATTAATATTATTTATCATTATCAATTATTTAATATTAATATTTATTATCAATTATTTAAATATTGTCCATATCGATATCGGAATTATATCGTATCGACGAAATTAAGAAATATATCGTGATATAATTTTTGCCATTGTCCGGCCCTAACACAACCCCAAATCAGAAAAAAAGTTGGCACAATATAGAAAACGCAAAAAAAAAAAAAAAAAAAAAAAAGTAGTGATTACCAAATTTACTTTGACTTGTATTTTGTTTTAGACAATTTGCACAAAATCTTTCATGTTTTGTCTGGTCAACTTTTATTTGTAAATAAACACCCTTTCCTGTAATACAGACCTTCAACGCATTCCAAAAAAGTTTGGACATGAGCAATTGCTTAAATAATTATGTGATATGAAACCGGTGATTGTAATTATGATTATGATTTCGTACCCAAGCAGCATCTTAGAAATGTCTGGTTCTTTTAGGAGCAAAGATGGGCCGAGGATCACAGTTTGCCAACAAATACATGAAAATTGAAATGTTAAAGAAATCAATGTTCCAGAAAAAAAGAGAGCTAAGAAGACATTTGGATATTTTACCTTTACCTTCAAGAATTATCATCTATTTTTAAGTGATATCACCACATGGGCTCAGGACTACTTTGGCAAATTTTTGCCAAGTACCACAATACATAGTTACATTCACAAATGCCAGTGAAAACTGTACTGTGCTAAAAGGAAACCCTATGTTAACAGTATCCAGAAGCAATGTCAACTTCTCTAGGCTTTGAGGCATCTGGGATGGACCATCACACAGTGGAAAATAGAACTGTTCAGATGAATCAGTATTTCAGGCATTTTTTATGAGATATGGATGCCGTGGGCTCTGGAGCAAAGAAGAAAAGGATCATCCAGACTGTTACCAGCAGCAAGTCTAAAAGCCAGAGTCTGTCATGGTATGGGGTTGTGTCAGTGCCCTTGGCAAAAGTAACTTTCACTTCTGTTATGGCATGAATGCTGAAAAATACATAAAGATTTTGGAGCACATTATGCTGCCTTTTTTCAAGGGACGACCATGCATATTCCAACAAGACATTGCAGAATCACATTTCTGCACACATAACAAAGTCTTGGCTGTGAAGAAAGAGGATACAGGTAATTGACTGGCCCATCTGCAATCCCGACATGTCTCCAATAAAGAATCGGTGGCACATTTTAAAGCGCAAAATGCAACAACAAAGACCCCGTACTGTTGCCTATCTTAAGACTTGTTTGAAGGAAGAATGGGATTAAATTACACCTGAAACACTTCATCATTTGGTGTCTTCAGTCCCTAAACATCTTTTGAGTATTGTGAAAAGCAATGGCAACTTTACAAAGTGGTAAATGCTTTACTGTCCCAATTATTTTTAATGTTTCCCAAGAACCAAAATTGAAATAGATGATTACTTTGAAAAAAAAAAAAAAACCAATAAAAATCACAAATCATGAGAACACATTTAATAATCAATAGTGTGTGTGTGTGTGTGTGTGTGTGTGTGTGTGTGTGTGTGTGTGTGTGTGTGTGTGTGTGTGTGTGTGTGTGTGTGTATATATTAGGGATGTAACGGTATCAGAATTTCACTGTACGATAATATCTTGGTATGAATGGCACGGTACGGTACGGTATTTATTGAATAATTTACAGGAAAAACAAAACTAATGAAAAGACTCGAAAAAAAGTGCTAAAAGTGTTTATTTACCTTAGCACTGAACATATCAATGACATACAAATTAGCCATCTATCTGTAAGTTTCGAAACAGGAACATCAATTTTTCAATTTTAATTAAAAAAAAAAAAAACTATTAAACCATATTAAAAAAAAAGTTTCAATTTAGTATTGTTGAAAACTCATCACATTCAACATTTTATCACCCACTCACTCACTTAGATAGAGATGGATTTTTTAAGGAAAATTATCATATAACTATAATCTGGTAAAAGCTGGGATCTCTGGCCATGTCCCCTGCAACAGAAAAAAAAAAACCCTCTCATTTGGGACTGAGGTTTCTGGGACAGAGAGAAATGATTTAGCCAAGGTTGACAGCAGTGGGTAACGTTGTGCATTGTCTTTCCACCACTTGAGAGGACAAGCCATGAGAGAGATAGAGGTTCTCTTTGCGTTACAAGTCAATGTCTGCATCAATCTAACAAGTGTGCTGTGTTCTGCAGTCTTCATGACTGTATTTAGTCGTATTCCCCGACTTATATTTCACCACAGTCTGGCAGTGCCTGCATACTGTTTTTTTCTTTGTCTGTCACCTTTTCTCCTTTTTCGTATCTTTTTAGAAAGAAACCGAAATGCTTCCACACATCCGATTTAAAACTCGCTCTAGGTTCAATCATTTCCAGCTCTTTTTCTTTCCCGCTACTAGTAGCACCTTCATTTTCGCATTACTGGATCTGTAGTGACAACAGACTGCAAAGGATGATGGCCACGCCTAGGCTTATGGGAATTGTAGTTCCCGCTACCTTCCGTTCACTTTATTTGCCTAAGCAAACTTTTCTCAGAAATATAGTTTTATTGAGTCATGCGCCTACGGTAATATTGTAAAAAAAATAACTATTGCGGTATGACGGTATTTACAATATTGTTACATCCCTAGTGTGTGTGTGTGTGTGTGTGTGTGTGTGTGTGTGTATATGTATATATGTATATATATATATATATATATGCGTGTGTATATATGTATATATATATATATATATATATATATATATATATATATGTATATATATGTATGTATATATATGTATATATATA
>NC_141021.1:32850000-32867500 GCF_052040795.2 Danio rerio
CCTAATAGGTTGAGACTACATAAATGATTCCCTCAGTTCGTTTGAGTAATGGGAAATTGACAAGTTGACCAAATGTAGTCTCTTTTTTAAAATGAAATAAAATTTTTAATTACAGATAACTTAAATGTTCAAGTACAGATAACCTAAAATGGCTAATAGACTAAACTTCCAATTTTTTCAGCTTTTATATTCTTCATTTACTCCCAGAGCTGTTTATATCAAAGATATTTAGCCGCACAATGTGGGTGTTTCTTAAAGGGTCACGAAACACAAAAACACATTTTTTGAGCAGTTGACAGTCATATATGTGTCCCTCTCTGCTAAAAACACTATGTCTATGAGGACACATTAAGTTCACAAAAAAATGAAAATTGTTTTTTTTTGCGTTATTTCGAGCAAATCCGTTCTTCCGGTTCCTGCCTGTGCATTGTGATGCCTCTGAGTGTACTTGATTCATACATGAAAAAGTTTTGGTTCAAACCAATCAGCAAGCTCTATTGTGTATGCAATGCAACTTCATTAATATGCATGATAGCTTCGAAGACTGTTTGTACCTGTACAGTGTTCAGACGGCAGAGAGACACCACGTTGTGTTGCCAAAACAAGTGGGAGAAGGAGAATTGTTTGGAGATATTTTCAGTGTTGCTTTTAGAATTTGCTGTAAGGAAGGTTTTGTTTACATTTTCCCACTATGAGAGCACAGCTGGACTCACATGTGCATTACAGTGCACGCGATGCTCGACAAAAATACGTATCTAAGGAACATTTTTTACTTTTCTCATCTGAAAATGTTGAAACCTGGATTTGCTGCTCATTTCCTTTTAAAAAAGACGTGATAGTCCTGTCTCTACAGATTTGCTAAGTATGCGATCAATGTCTTTGTTTGTTTATTCAGAGACAAAGTTAGTTTGTACCGTCAGCAGTACTCTTTCAGTGTTTAAAGACGGACCTTAGTCAAATGATTTCTAATTTACTAAAGTTTACAGTACGTTAATATCACTACAATATTATAGACTGAAAGATCCGCTGTAAGTGCTGCTCTCTGAGTGTAAACATGTAAACACTGCAATCAAATTGTTACCGTCTTGTAGGATTTTCACCACATTTTGTGACAGAAATATAACACACGGCTTTCTGACGCAACCTACTGAGTGCATCTAAGTTACTGAGAAATGCGGAGGGTTTTTTTTTTCTCTCATTCGCTGTGCGGTATCAAACATTGCATTAAAAAAACACACGCTTACAGCCATTCCTCGAATCAAAAATCTCGTTTGTCACGAGGGGCATGAATGAAATTCCTGAATGAAAGTGACAAACTGCAGTTAAAGTCCACCATTTAGCAATTTGTCCAATAATTTGATTTCTAATGTTCATGTAAACACAGTCACTGCCTTTTTTATGCACCTTCCCTCTTTCCCTCCTCCGACACTCCCCCCTAAAAAGATCTGGACACACCCACTTTCCTGACTTTTTCCAAAGTAGAGGTGTGAAAACACCCTGCTCAAACAGGGATGTTTCGTGGCCCTTTCACATCTAGTTTTTATGAGGTGGGTCGTTAGCCCAACCCTCAACCTGAAGGACCAGGTCATACACACATACACTACAGACAATTTAGCTTACCCAATTCACTCACTCAAAAAAATATTTTTTGCTACTTAATTAAAATGAGCTGTAACAACACAATTCTTGAGATTTCATTGGAACTTATTTTGTTTTATGTTCAATCCACGTAAATTTGTTAAAAGTGTTTAGTTAACTAAATCAATTTGTGTTGGTACAACATTAACAAACTGTGTGGAACCCTGCATTTTTTTTACCGTGCATGGACTTGTGGGGGAAACCAGAGCACGTGGGAACCCATGAAAACATGGGGAGAACATGCACACTCCACACAGAAATGCCAAATGACCCAGCCGGGACTTGAACCAGTAAACTTCTTGCTGCAAAGTGACAGTTCCATTGCGCCACCGTGTCGCCTCTGCATGGCAAGAATAATGTATATAAGCATTTAATATCTACTTACTAATTGAACTTTTCTCTTTGGTCAGATGGGTTCAGGTAGGCCTCTATCCTCCTGCGCTTCAGCTAAATTCAGCATCACAAGCAAAAGGACCACCTTGTCTCATAAAATATATATCAACCAATCAATGCGGTTGTCAAGGCAGAGTTTCAAGTGCAAACAATTATTTTTAAACAGAGCCATGGAGAATAGTTTAAAGAAATTAAAATGTTAAGTTCAGAGAGCCTAAAATATTAAGTAAAAGTTTTTTTTTTGCTGCCTAACGAGTGAGTTAAACACAACTGTTTAAGATTTAATGCCAAAACTTGGTATTTTAAGTGATGTTAAGTTACATTCACTTAATATCTTTAGTAATGACAACAGCAGGGTTTACAGTATAAATTATTCTGTGAATCCATCTTTAGGTGTTTGTTCATTCTTAAGATTTATTTGTTTTTTCAAATTCAAACATTTATTTTTTAAAAGACTTTTAAAATTTTATCAAAGCTTTTCCTTCTGTCTGGCTGTAGTTTTGTGAACGTTATATCTGTTTCACTTATTCAATATTTCAACCCTAGCTTTCTATTTTCATGCAGTTGAAGACAGAAATATACATATTATTTCCCAAAGCAAGGATATTTTTTCAAAGTATTTGCAATTGCATTTTAGTCTGATTTATTTTGTTAAAAATAATAAATAAAGAATAATAAATAAATATTTCTAAAATGTATTAGCCTCCTTAACATTTTTTTGCAATTAACTACAAAGCAAACCACTGTTGTTTGTGATTCTTTCTTCTACACAAAAGAAGATATTTTGAAAAATGCTGCTTGATAACATCCATTAACTTTAATAGATAAAACCCTTTAAAATGGCTGCCACAGCATTCTTTAAAATATCTTCTTTTGTGAAGAAAGACTCTTAAAAAGGTTTTGAACAAGTGAAGGGTGAGTAAACAATGACTGGCTAAAACTACCACAGTAAAAAACTGTTTAAAATGTGTTGAAAAAAGTATTTAGATTAAACAATAGTTTGTTCGATTATAGCTTTTTGTTATGTTTGTTTGTTTTCCTTTCCTGTCTTCCCTGCTTTTGCTCAGCAGTCTGCTCTATTCTACACGTGAGCCTCAGATCTCTGGCTTCTGTGTGCCCTTGCCTGCATGGTCGCCTGGTCTTTGCTATTATCCTCCACCTGGTGCTTCCTCTGCCTCTCAGAGCTCTGCCCTGCTGCACTCGAGGCAGAGTCCAGCATCCACTAGCCATTTTTCATACCTTGTGTTCTTCCTGTTGTTGTGCTGTTTCACTCCTCACTTGAGTCTTCTCTGATGTTTAATCAAATTGTTCCCTGTTCATTCTACATTTGACCCAACCTGCTGAAAGCCATGGAGAAATCACTGGTAGTACCAAATTACAGTTGTAACAATAGCAGATAATGTGGTTTTTGTCCAGGCAGTGGTACACTGTACGGGCTCTATACACTCACCAGGGGCTTGAGGGTTCTTGGGAGTCCACATATGTTTTGTGGACTTGGAGAGGCAATTGACCCTTCGCTAAGCCATGCCCAACAACAGCTATCCACCAATCGTGGCTTAGCAACTGTAGCTACGCGCAGGGGCTCTGTCAAGCTTTTGAGCGAGTGCATATGGATTGTGCAAATATGATACCCGGTCTCCTTAAAGTTTGGACGGGATGGTGGAATTTTTTCCCTTTTCAAAATCTAAACCTCAAAAGGAAAAATGCCAGCATGGATTAAGCTGTGTGAGGGGCGCTAAAGGAGCACAGTTAAGTTGGTTTTGTTTTGATATTCCTGACACATTCAGTGATAGACATGCAGCAATAACTCACACACCTCTTACCCTAAACAGATCTAAACTGTGTTTCCTACAAAAACACAAAGCTTATGTTTTACAGCTGTCTTATTACTTTTTTTGCTCAATATTATGAGTAAGGCTCCGTTTAAGCCTTCGCCATAATGTTAGTAAGGTAGTCATACTAATAGCGAATAGGTCATAAAGATATGAATTATTGATCCGGAAAATACGAATCTGCGAATCTGTTGCTAACTTTACAGTACTTTATATTTCCATCTGTTTCAAGCTACGAATATTTGAAATTACAAATCAACAGAACAAAACCGAGATATGATCACAAACTGAGCAGCTGCGATCAATATACTTTACCCCAAGCTGTTTTTCAGTCAGTTATAAAGAGCACACAAACATACTGACAGTAATAGGTAACTTACTGTACATTGTTATGTGTCACTGATGCTAATATTCGGTACAAATCCATCAGTTTCCCTTTCTGGCTGTTCTTTCTATGAATGAACTATGTAAAAGCACTGTCATGCGTGTTTCCTCGTCGGTTAGTAAGGCTATATTTCATTGCACAACAAATAATCTATCAGGCTTTTTGGCTATAAAAATAGAGAAATCACGGTTTAATTTATTATTATTAGATTATTTTTAAATTTCACCTCTCCTGCTGACCATGAGCTAAGCTGTTGAATGGTTAGCGTAGCCGGCTAGGCTAAGCTAGCTTCAATTTTGATTGATTTATTCTCTAATCGGTTGCCTATTATGTGGTATACCCCTGTAATGAATACTGCAGTCCTTTTATCTCACCTGTTTGCCTAAAATTACATTATATCCCTGGCAATGTCTGAAACACAAAAGCTTAAAAGCTTGACAGGCGTAGCAACAGTAACTAAAGAGGGCGGGGCTTAGCGAAGGGTCCATTGACCATGTCTCTTGTGGCATTCGAGAGGTGCTCTGGGAGTATGGGGTCAGAGGTGCTCTGCCAAGGACTACACTTTGTCAGTCATTTTTATGGACAAAATTTGTGCAGCCTTGGGCCGGAGGGGTCCGGTTCAGGGATCTCAGGACTTCATCTCTGTTTTTTGCATATGATGTTGTTCTGTTGGCCTCATCAGAAAAGGAGTGCATTAGGTATGCATTAGGGCAGTTTGCTGGCGAGTGTGACGTGGCTGAGATGAAAATCAGCACCTCCAAATCCGAGGTCATGGTGCTCCACTGGATTAAGGTAGCTTGCCATCTCCAGATTGGAGAAAAGTTTTTACCTCAGGCGAGGAGCTCGGAAAGTGAGCAGAGGTGACTTGGGCATCTGTTTCGGATGCCTACATGGGGAGGTTTTCCAGGCATGACCCACCATGAGGAGGCCTTGGGGAAGATCCAGAAGTCTCTCGAGGGACTTTCTCGCCTGTCCTGGGAACGCCTTGGCATCCCCCCGGAGGAACTGGAGGGAGTGTCTGAAGATAAGGAAGTCTGGGTTCCCCTTCGGGGGGAACTTCAGCACTATAAGTGGATTTGATTGTAAAATCCACGCATTGGGAGGTTCGGTTCAGAAGCTACTCGTCTGAAAGAGTATTGAACGGGCCAATTAAGAATGAATTGGCAGCGCAAGCCTGCGCAGGTGAGCGGCATAAGCAATCAACTGAGTATATAAGCTCACCTGGCGCCAGCAGACGCTATCCTTTTCGCTTCAGAGACTTTCTGATCGAGTTGATGAGGGTTCCTCCTGCTGTGACCAGTGATTCTGAGCGAACGAGAGCATTCTCCCGGTCCAGAGTGTGTACACGCAGTGGCAGACGGTCGAGCTGGGTTTCTCCCTTGCCTGGCGTTCTTTGGGTCCGGTCCTCCAGAGCGGTGCGTATAAAGTTGCAAACTTCACAGAAAGAGCAACACAGTCGTGCAGCACGTCCTTATCAGGACGGCGCTCCGACTGTGCGTTTCTGGATGCGGTGGTTTCCTGTCCTCGGATGATGGGCGCGGGCACTGCGTTACATGTCTGGGGGTCCAGCATGTTAATGCGCTGCTCGCGGGCAGTTCATGTCGTCATTGCGATGCCATGACTGTTGCGCAAGATCGCGGTTAGCCTTTGCAAAAGGGCGAACCACCCCAGTTGTCCCCTGCTCTGCAGCGGGCACTCGGGCAGATCTGAGGGTTTCAGCGAGAGATAATCCGTCGCCCACGGGCCCGCGGACCTCCCGCTCCTCTAAGCGCTCCATCCAAGCTTCGGGCGGGGGAAGCGATCCGTCTAACAGATGGTAGCCCTTACGCCCGATGACACCGGAGACCAGATGTCCACCGCGGCATCGGAGGGTGGGCTTTCATTGTCCGATGATGATCCAGACCCGCTCGCCCCCTTCGGGCTGGTGAGCGCTGTCACTACGGATCCTGAAACGGACATGTTAGCCGTGCTTTCCCGGGCTGCTTCGGCCGTGGGTTGGAGATGGTTTATCCCCCAGCTCCGCGGCCGGACCGACTAGAGGGGCGTTCCCTTCTTCCCGGAGGTGCACAGTAGGCTCACGCGGTCTTGTAAAGCACTTTTTTCTGCTCGTGCTGCGTGTTCCTCCACCCTAACCACTCTTGACGGTAAAACAGCCAGGGGGTATGTGGCGATTCCTCAGGTTGAGTGCGCGATGGCGGTAAATCCGCGCGGCGCCTCTTCTTGGCGGGGTCCGCCTCGTCTCCCATCCAAAGCCTGTAAGTTATCTATCTCCCTCGGAGCTAGAGCTTACATAGCTGCGGGCCAGGCTGCTTCCGCCTTGCATGCGATAGCCACCTACCAGCGCTACCAAGCGCAGGCGCTGGCCGAGCTGCACGAGGGTGGGTCCAACCCAGGCTTACGAGCTACGCACCGCCGCCGACTTAGCTCTTCGGACTACTGAGTCCGCTGCGTGTGCGTTGGGGAGGACGATGTCCACATTAGTGGTCCAGGAGCGCCACCCCTGGCTGATATGCGCAAAGTCGACAAAGTCCGCTTTCTTGACTTCCCCATATCCCCAGCCAGGTTCGGCGACACTGTCTGTGAATTCACCCAGGAATTCAAGGCGGTGAGAGAGCAGTTGGTGGGTGATGTCTTATCGGCGGTCCGTAGCCCGCTCCGCCCGCCGTGCCATTCATACCTGCTCCTCGCCGAAGGCGCCCGCCTACGAGAGCTGCTCCGCCCCCGCACACGCCTCCGGCGAAGCGAGCGCGTCGGGCACCTCGGAAGCAGGCAGCCCCCCTGCCCAGAACGCCGCTAAGTCCGGCAACGGACCGCGAAGCGCCCCTGGGACAGGCCATCTGGAGAAGAGGGAACTTGCTCTTTTCCCGCTGGAGGGCGGGGCCCCATTTCCAACGGCACTTTTTACTGCCATGAAAACATTATGAAAGGGCACTTTTCACTTCCCCAGATGTGACAGCCCGAAATCTGCCAGTCTGGGACGCTATGCTTTCTACCTTGCAGATTCGGTGCGTTTCGCCAGTGGCTCACGAGCGCTGGGAGGACGGTCTCCTTTCTCCCACCCCTCGAGCCTCCCCTCCGGAGCTCGGGTTTGGAGTGAGAGCAAATATCTCACCTCCAGCTTTTCCGTGGGACCCGCGAGCTTCCCGGATCAGCACACCCACTCCGCGCTGCCCCACTGCTGGTACGTCAGCGATTGTAGCGATGAGTCCATTAGCGAGAGCTCTGCCTGCCTGGTTAGCGCGGGCCAGCTCTTCGCGGTGGCTCATACGCACAATCAGACTCGGCTATGCGATTCAGTTCGCGAAACGGCCCCCCAAGTCACGGGTGTGTATTCACCAGGGTCAGCCCCCTGTCCGCCCCTGTCTTGCGAGAGGAGATTGCTGTCCTCCTGGCGAAGGATGCAATCGAGCCGCTCCCTCCAGCCGAGATGGAGAGCGGGTGTTACAGCCCACGCTTCATCGTGCCCAAAAAGAGCGGTGGGTCACGGCCAATCCTAGATCTGCGCGTTTTGAACCGCTGCCTGCACAAGCTGCCGTTCAGAATGCTCACGCAGAAGCGCATCCTCCGGTGCGTTCGTCCTCTGGGTTGGTCTGCAGCATTAGACCTGATGGACGCGTATTTCCATGTCTCCACTCTTCCTCGCCACCGACAGTTTCTGCGGTTTGCGTTTGAAGGTCGAGCTTGGCAATACAAAGCCCTCCCCTTCGGGCTCTCTCTGTCTCCGCGGGTCCTCACCAAGCCCGCGGAGGGTGCCTCAGCGCCCCTTCGGCTCGCGGGCATCTGCATACTCAATTTCTTTACGACTGGCTGATTTTTGCCCTCTCTCGGAGCAGTTGATTATGCACAGAGACAAAGTGCTCTGGCACTTCCACCTGTGGGGGTTTCAGGTCAACCGAGAAAAGAGCAAACTCGCCCCCGTGCAGAGGATCTCTTCTCTCGGGCTGGAGCTGGACTCGGTCACCATGGCAGCGTGCCTCTCCGGAGAGCGCGCTCAGCTGATGCTGTACTGTCTGGGAGAGCTCGACAGTAAAATAGTGGTCCCACTGAAACTATTTCAGAGGCTCCTGGGGCATATGGCATCCGCAGCCGCTTCATGCCGCTCGGATTATTCTATATGAGACCACTTCAGCACTGGCTTCACGATCGAGTCCCCAGACGCGCATGGCACGCGCGCGCACACCGAGTCTCTGTTACTGCGCTGTGTCGCCGCGCCCTCAGCCCTTGGAGCGACCCCTCGTTCCTACAGGCCTGGGTGTCTCTAGAACAGGCGTCCAGTCTTGTTGTCGTTTCAGCAGACACTTCCAACACGGGCTGGGGGGCTGTGCGTTGCGGGCATGCGGCTGCGGACCTGTGGAAAGGTACCCAGTTGCATTGGCATATCGCCTGGAGCTGTTGGCAGTGTTCCTCGCTCTCCACCGTTTTTTTCCGGTGCTGGAGCGGCAACACGTGCTGGTCAGGACGGACAGTACGGCGCGGTGGCGTATATCAGCCGTATAGGGGGTATGCGCTCTCGCCGCATGTCTCAGCTCGCCCGCCGTCTGCTCCTCTGGAGTCATCCGCGGCTGAAATCGCTGCACGCCATTCATATTCAGGCAAGCTCAACCGTGCAGCCGATGCGCTCTCACGGCAGCCTTGCGTCCTGGAGAATGGAGACTCCACCCCGAGTCTGTTCAGCTGATATGGGCGCGATTCGGGGAAGCCCAGATCGATCTGTTGCTTCCCCCGAGATCGCTCATTGCCAGTTGTTCTTTCCCTGACCGAGTGCTCTCGGCACGGATGCACTGGCTTACAGCTGGCCTCGGGGCACGCGCAAATACGCGTTTCCCCCAGTGAGCCTGCTCGCGCAGTTACTGTGCAAGGTCAGGGAGGACGAGGAACAGGTTGCTGGTTGTGCCTCTCTGGCTCAACCGGACCTGGATGTCAGAGCTCTCCCTCGCGATAGCCCTCCCCTGGCAGTCCCTTCGAGAGAGCACCTACTCTCTCAGGGACAGGGCACCACCTGGCACCCTCGCCGATCTTTGAAGAGATTTTAGACGCGAGGAAGACTTAGGTAACCTCCGATTGCGGTGGCTAATACCGTCACTCGGGCTAGAGCCCCCTCCCCGAGCGCGCCTATGCCCTGACGTGGAGTCTATTCACTGAATGGTGTGTCTCTCGCTGAGAAGACCCCCGTAATTTGCCAGATCAGCGTTGTGCTTTCTTTACGCCGAGAGAAGTTGGAGAGCAGGCTGTCGCCCTCCACACTCAAGGTTACGTGGCTGCCATCTCCGCTCTCATAACGCGGTGGCTGGCAGCACCGTGGGAACGCATAACCTCATCATCCGGTTCCTCAGGGGCGTTAAGCGAATTAATCCACCCCGCCCCCTCTCATGCCCTCTTAGGATCTCGCCCTCGCTACACAAGCCGCGTCAGATCCCTTCGATCCTCGACTCAGTATCTTTCTGTCCCTGAAGACAGCTCTGCTGGTCGCGTTGATATCGATTAGAGGGTCGGGGACCCGGAGGCATTTTTCGGTCAGTGACTCGTGCCTGTAATTGGGCTGGCTTCTCTCACGTCCTGAGACCCCGCCCGCGATATATGCCCAAGGTTCCTACCACTCCGTTTTAATACGAGGTAGTGAGCCTGCAAGCGCTGCCCTCGGAGGAGGCAGACCCAGCCCTTCTTATTGTCCAGTTCGCGTTTTGCGTATTATCCGGACCGCACTCAGAGTTTAGATCATCTGAGCAGCTCTTCGTCTGTTATAGCGGTCGGCAGCAGGGAAGTGCCGTACCGAAATAAGTTCCCACTAGATTGTGGATGCCTTTCTTTCACTATCAGAGCCGAGATGAGCCGCGTCCCCCGAGAGCGCGTGCGCACTCCACTCGGAGCTTCGCATCCTCTCGAGCGCGCGCACGCGGCGTCCCTTTAACAGACATCTGTAGAGCTGCGGGCTGGGTGACACCCAACACATTTGCAAGGTTTTACATCTGCGAGTGGAGCCGGTTTCCTCAAGGGTATTAGGTAACCCTTGGTGATTGAGGAAACAATTCGGTAGGGTGTTGAAACACGCTTGCTGCGCCATTTTCCCTAACACGGAGATACGTGCGCCTTTTTATCTGTCAGTAAAGTTCCCCATCAGGTGAGCCCTGCAGATTCCTCCGTGGCCCCCAGCACTGACTCAGCGGAGGAGTCACTTGCTGGCCCACTACATTGTAGGTCTGCCCGCTGGTCAGCCCGCGTTTTGGGTAAAGGTGCCTGCTATGCGTGATCCCCACTAGGCGATCCCATATGCTTATTCCGCCACGGTTAAGTCCCCCCCCTGGGCGGACCCGTGTCTTCCCTCCCCGCTAACCACTCTTTTGCTATGCGTACTCCCCCTTTTTAGGGCTAGTCCATATGTAAATTCTGCCATCTATCCCCCCTTGGGTAACGGATGGCCTCCGCAGCGTCCTCCCTATCGGGATTGCACGCTTCCCAACGTACTGTCGTATTTTCCTAGAATTATCTAGATGCTCACGACTTCCCAAAAAATATATATAAATCCGTAAAACTTCTGTTGAAGTAGGATAAATTAGGGCCAGGGACACGTTGGAGGACCGCGCCCCCCATGATGTGGGTGCGTCACGCTTGCTTGACTATCTCCTCATCGGGGGTGTTGGTAAGGTGCAGTCATTATGGCGCTTTCAATGGGCTCCCAATGCGTGGATTTTACAATCAAATCCACTTATAGTGCTGAAGTTCCCCCCGAAGGGGAACGTTCGAGGTTACTAAAGTAACCCTTCGTTCCCCGAGGAGGGGAACGGAAGCACTATACTCCGTCGCCATAATGACTGTCCCTTAGCTGTTGAAAGTCTCTTCAGCTTAAAAAGGATAGCGTCTGCTGGCGCCAGGTGAGCTTATATACTCAGTTGATTGCTTATGCCGCTCACCTGCGCAGGCTTGCGCTGCCAATTCATTCTTAATTGGCCCGAACCTCCCAATGCGTGGATTTTACAATCAAATCCACTTATAGTGCTTCCGTTCCCCTCCTCGGGGAACGAAGGGTTACTTTAGTAACCTCGAACGATTCTCTCCTAAGACTGCTGCCCCCACCACCCAGCCTTGGAAAAGCAAAAGAGAATGAATGAATGAATGAATGAATGAATGAATGAATGAATGAATGACAATAGCAGAACAATTAAATTCCATTTAGAACCATGCTTTGAAAATGAAAAGACCTTTATGGTGTTATTACTGTGTAATAGCTAAATAAAAGTTAAAGCAAGTGTTATATCATTAAGATTAGTTTAATAGTTACTTTTTTACTTTATTAGAGTAACAAATATATTCATGTTAGTGTCATTTTTATATATTATTTAATAATGTTTAAAATTGTACCACATGTTCTATGGTAATATGCTCATAGATCATATTCTTAATTTAAATTTTTTTATTTTTGTGTGTTTTAAATGAGGCAAATCTTAAAAATCATCAATTGTGAAAGCCCCTTTCTTAAACTGAATATGAAAGTACTGTGCCCTTCATTTAAAGTACATTTTTATTTTAGGTTCAGTGAAATGGTTTCTGATTTAAACTCAATTTAATTCTGTTTGCTTTAAAGCAAAAAATAAATAAATAAATAAATAAATAAAAAAATAAAATAAAAAATAACCCCCTAGATAAACTTAGAAGCATTACTCTTTCTTAAAATATTTTTACTTTAAAGCACCAGTTATGCATGTGACCACATGCAAAAAATACACACTGTTTATATCCTTTTAAGTTTTTTGTATTTCTAATGTGAGTTTTGTTGTTTTCATTTTGTGTAACATTTATAGCCACACTAAAAGCACCACCTCAAAGTTGAAAAAAAAAAAACTGCAATAACACAGACTATCTTTACATGTGCTTTTTATACCATAGATTAGACCAAAGTATAATTCTAAGATGGGTTATATGAGCTTATATGATGTGACAAAATGTAAAACAAGTTTTTCTTCCATTTATTTACATAATGATTATTAAGGACAACAGTATATAGACATTTTAAGAACAGAATCATTTACCTTTTGAGATAATGTCAACAGCCAATGCACTTGACTGGTTAAGCTCCAGAAAACCAGTAATGAGGTGGGTGCAGACACACACACACACGGACCCACGCACGCACGCACACACACACACACACACACATTTCCATATATGTGCAGGTAAGTTACGAGTTTCTTGTCTTCTTCACACTTCTTGTCTATTTGTATCTCTATGTGTGTGTAACGTGTGCATTTTGACCTGATTTATTAAAAGACTGTATTTAAATATTCACTCACCGGTCACTTTATTAGGTACACCTTACTAGCACTGGGTTTACATAGATTTGTCGGCTGCACATTCATGATGCAAATCTCCCATTCTAACACATCCCAAAGGTGCTCTATTGGATTAAGATCTGGTGACTGTGGAGGCCATTGGAGTACAGTAAACTCATTGTCATGTTCACATAATGATTCCCACTTCACGAAATGGCGCATTATCTTGCTGGATGTAGCCATCAGATGGTACATTGCGGTCATAAAGGGATGAATGGTCAGCAACAATACTCAGGTAGGATGTGGCACTGACACAATGCTCAATTGATTCTAATGGGCCTAAAGTGTGCCGATAAAATATCCCCGACACCATTATACCATTACACCACCACCATCACCAGCCTGAACCCTTGATACAAGGTAGGATGGATCCATGCTTTCATGTTGTTAACACCAAATTCTGACCCTATCATCTGAATGTTCAGAACAATCCATCATTATACAATAACTTGCCTAATTACCCTAACCTGCCTAGTTAACCTAAATAGTCTAGTTTAAATGTCAATTTAAGCTGTATAGAAGTGTCTTAGGAAAAATAAGGAGAAAAATATTATTTACTGTCATCATGGCAAAGATAAAACGTGTGTGTGTGTGTACTGTGCATGTGCTGTGGTAGTAATATGTCCTACAGTCATTCACTCTTACTGTAATCGCACATTGTTTCTTTGCTGTAATTGGTGCTGCTTTTGTTGAATAGCCCTTTGACTCTGAGTCAGTCTTTCTCCCACAGTCCCGTCTGCTCGTCTCTATTTTTATCAGTCCATCCTCTGATCAGCGGTTCTGCCTCACTCATCTTTCCACCTTCTTTAATGCTGCTCCCACTTTAACATCTTAGGCTTTTCAGATTACACCTTGCATGGCAAGTCATCTCCTTATTATACAGCAGCTGGGCAAAAGGGCCACTTTCTTACACCGGTATGAACAGAAGAGATGAAGTTCTTGCACGAAGAACCCGTTCTGTCAAATGATCTACAGGTTTGAGGGGAATTCTGTTCAAGACTCTGAACCGAATCATGAATAATAGATTGACTCAGCTGGCTTGATCTAGAGACAGCCAGTGAAAATAACCTTGGATATGAATAGTGAATCATGGCCAGGATCCTTGTGTGTGTCACCATGGAGATATTCCCAATTTCAAGCTCCTCAATTGACATATTCACCTTCCTTTACTCCTGCAGTCTGAAGCGTCTAATGTGGCAAAATCACTCTGGTTTTCTCGAGTGCATTTGCAAAGTAATGAGCAGTGTGAAAATCTGCTTTTTGTCTCTTTTTAATTGTGTGTGGTTTGATTTCCAAAGAGGTTGATGATGTTCTTAATAAACCCTAACTATAGCCTTTGTAATTATACAATTATGTTCTATTAAGAGCTTTTCAAGTGATGCAATTGCCCTGTGGCTGATGTGGGTGGCTTTAAAGAAAATACCTGCATACATTATCTAGTATTTGAAGATTCATCTAATTTATGCTATATGTAATGAAGGTTTCTAACAGCTTACATACAACATCTTTTCACGTCACACAATTTCTGTAACCTTTCACTCAAAATGCAAACTCCAAATCTTCAAATCCAAACACTACACACCATTCCGTACCAAAACACAACAATCTAATTGGAAGCTACTTGCTTTACTTTTTCAAACAAAACCAATGAAAATGCTACACTTATTTACCAGGTCACACAAACATGCTCCTCGAATGTGGAAACACTAATTCACTAACTGATCATTAATCAATTACTGCTTTATAGGCCTATACATTGGTCAAAGGTGATAAGGCACAAGGCTGTTATGGTCCAAAAAAAAAACAAACAAAAAAAAACATCCACATATATACCTACCGCATATTCACCTTTTCTAAATTCTTAATTCCTCTAAAAAATAATAGAATAATTCTTCTCAGCCTGGCTCTGAAAAAGTGTATGATGGCCAACCGCATGACACTTCTAAAGGGCAATGGATGCTTTTCCCCCAAGATTCACCACACATAATTGTGTTCTTTACTGTATTTTAAAGAATATATTTTATGTATGTATTTTTTATTATTATTTTTATTTTAAATTTTACATACAGAAACAGTGTTTTTTTTTGTTGCTGTTGTTGTTTTTTTGTGCGCTATATACACCAATAATGTTTGGCCTAATGAACATTTTCAATTTCATGTCATTGGTGTTTACAGTGTATCTGTTACTCCTCTCAGCAGATTACTGTCAATGTAAAACAATGTAGAACAAATCAGAAGCAAAGAGCTTTAGATTAAGAACAACAGTGTTGACATGCTATATCCAAAAGTGTTATGTTATGAAAGAAGTGTTTGCCATTGGATGAAAATGCTTCATTCTGACATGTGTTTATGGCATTTTGAATGCAGTTTTACATTTTTAAGGAGATGTGAGACATTTTGCATTTTGTGTGTGCAGTTTTAGGTAGAGTTGTGAAAAAACGGTGATGTTGTTTTGAAAACCATGTGTAAGCAGTTGGAAAAAAAAAACTGGAAAAGAAATGTGTGTGTGTGTGTGTGTGTGTGTGTGTGTGTGTGTGTGTGTGTGTGTGTGTGTGTTTGTGTGTGCGTGTATGAATGCATGTGTGAGTGAGTGAGTTGGGGTGGTGTGTATGGGGATGTTTCCTGCCTGCCCATTCATTTCCTATGATGGTCACTTTTGATTGGGAACACCACAGGTGTAACAAAGAGGGTTGATTAAAACCCTTCAGGCAATCTGATGTAAAACACAATATTTATAAGTGTTTTAAGTTGTAAATGGGTCAGATTTGACGCAAACATGGCAGGAAGGTTAAATGCAAAGTTAATCCAAAAATGACATTTCTGTCAATGTACCCATCCTCCACTTATTTCAAAACTAGAATGAGTTTCTTTCTTTTGTTGAAATCAAAGGTAGATATTCTGAACAATATGTTGAAAAAGTTTGTGAGATAGATTCTGCTTGACCAGTGGAATCAGCATTGAACTCCACTGTGTTATAAATGTGATTATGTGTTTATTTCAAAAAGTTATTTAAAAAGTACTAGATTAGTTAATATTATTTACAGTACTTTTTTATATTATTAAATAAATTAGGAAATTACCAATGGCATTCATTCATTCATTCATTCATTCATTCATTCTGTCACGTTAGCAAAATCAAACAGGAACAAAAAGTTGCGGATCCAAGTGCAGTTTTAATTACAATGTGCATCAAACAGAAAAACAAGGTGTCCAAAGTGCAAAGTACAAATAAACAATAAAACAAGAAACACAAAACAGAGACAGGGCTCAGGAATCAGAAACTCTAAACTTACAGGAACACGGAGACAAGATGGACAAACGACGCAGTGACAAACAGAGGTGAAATGGTTGTATAAATAGTCCAGGAAATTAACAGGAAATAGGAACAGCTGTGAGCCAATCAGTATATGTGGACCGGGTGTAATGTGCATGGTATGTATGAACTTGTAGTCTTTTGGGCGCTGTAGTGAATTCTCAAAGTCTGTGAACTACAGCGCCCTCCGGTGGTCACTGACCATCATGACAGTACCCCCTCTTTAAAGAGCAGCTACCAGACGCTCCCAGAACAGTCCAGGGGGGGGGGGGGGTGTTGTTAAGCGGAGCAGGAACAAGGGGAGGGATGGGAGGGTCAGACCAGGGTAGGTCCATGGGTCAGGCGCCCCAGCAGGAAGCCAGGGTGCAGCCGGAGAATCAGTCCCAAACAGTGGGAAGGACCACCAGGGAGGGGCAGGAGGGATGACCCATGGATGATCCCGCAGGAGACACAAGGCAGGAGGTTTTAGGAGAGCCGGCTGGAGAGGCAACTGGACTGGAGCAGGCGGAACTGGAGGTAGCTGGACTGGAGCCGACGGGACTGGGGGCAGCTGGACTGGAGCCGGCGGGACTGGAGGCAGCTGGACTGGAGGCAGCTGGACTGGAGCCGGCGGGACTGGAGGCAGCTGGACTGGAGCCGGCGGGACTGGAGGCAGCTGGACTGGAGCCGGCGGGACTGGAGGCAGCTGGACTGGAGCCGACGGGACTGGAGGCAGCTGGACTGGAGCCGACGGGACTGGAGGCAGCTGGAATGGAGTCGGCAGAGCAGGGAGCCCTAGCGAGGTCGGCAAATCAAGGAGCCGGACTGGAACAGGCAGGGCATGGAGCCGGACTGGGGTCGGCAGGGTAAGACGCCTGGGAGGTGCCGGCAGGGCAAGACGTCTGGATGGCATTGGTAATGCCAGGAGCCGGGCTGGGACCGGCAGGGCAAGGAGCCGGGCTGGGGCCGGCAGGGAAAGACGTCTGGGTGGCGCCGGCAGGGCAAGTTGTCTGGGTGGCGCCGGCAGGGCAAGTTGTCTGGGTGGCGCCGGCAGGGCAAGGAGCCGGGCTGGTGCCGGCAGGGCTAGACGTCTGGTTGATGCCGGCAGGGTAAGGAGCCGGACTGGGGCCGGCAGGGCAAGGAGCCGGACTGGGGCCGGCACTGAGCTGCGCTCTGGGGCTGGAGCCGACACTGGCGGGCGCTCTGGGGCTGGAGCCGACACTGGCGGGCGCTCTGGGGCTGGAGCCGACACTGGCGGGCGCTCTGGGGCTGGAGCCGACACTGGCGGGCGCTCTGGGGCTGGAGCCGACACTGGCGGGCGCTCTGGGGCTGGAGCCGACACTGGCGGGCGCTCTGGGGCTGGAGCCGACACTGGCGGGCGCTCTGGGGCTGGAGCCGACACTGGTGGACTTTCTGGGGCGTGAGCAGTCCTGTTCCTACGCCTCCTCCGTCTGGTGGTTTGAGAAGGGAGAGCATAGTTAACAGGTGAGGGAGCTTGCTCTGGAGCTGGAGCCGACACTGGCGGGCATTGTGGGACTGGAGCAGACACTGGGGTTCCACACAGTTCAAGCAGGCTCTCCAGAGGCTCAGAAAAAGGTGATCTTCGGACAGCCCGACGCGGATAAGGACGCAACTC
>NC_141021.1:32872500-32877500 GCF_052040795.2 Danio rerio
TCCTCTGCCTGTGATTAATATTGTGACATTAGTATTTTCATAAGCACTAATTCTTAAAGCCAAATTGCTTAATATGTGAGCTTTTTGTACTTGACGTTTAGCTGCACTGAAAAATGATCTTATGTCCATTTTCTCTGTCATTTTATCCAATGCATGACACTGCAATGCAAGTTTATTTATGCTGTAGCACATTTTAATGGTAATTTAAAGTGCTTTACATAAAGAATGCAAAACTATCATAAAAATAATCACAATAAAAACAAAGAATTAAAAAAGGTTAACATTTTAATTTCAAATTAATTGAGTAGAACAGAATAGAAACTGATTATACAATAATACAATGGAGTTAGTGTGCACAGTGCTCATTTAGCAAACACACAACTAAACAATTTGGTAATTGTGGTCCTTAATGTTAAGTTAACATTATGTCAAGTCATCACAAATTAATGCATGAGAAATGGCTTTAGCGTTAGCAACAAGCTAACGTTAACTAGATAAGTAATTTCAATTGTTAATACAGCAGATTCATGGAGAATTACATCCTTAATCAGGATTTTTGCCGCAACTAATATATGAACGAGTCTGTATTAACTACACTGAAGAGAATCGCTTTATTTAAGGTGAATAAATTCCCCTACTTACTTACTGAAAGTCTACATTTACCCAGCCGCAGCCACACCTGACGTGTGCATGTGTGTGAGTAGGTGAGATGTGGGAAAAAAAGCACAGTGGACCGAACCACTTTGAGGAAGGGGAGGGGCAACTCAACTGTTTCTAAATGCATTTTAAATGATAAATGCGTTTTTCTTTCTGCTTCGACAATTATTTTAGGTATATATACATATATTTTTCACAATTCAGAGTTTTTTATTAAAATTTTTTTTTTTTTTTTACGGGGGTGGGAGGAGGGGGGGGGCAAGCCTCAGATGGGAGGGGACATGTCCCCCCCGTCCCCCCCGGGATTTACGCCCATGACCACATGCTCACGTCGTTAGGTGACCACAAACCCTGCTTTATATTTAAGGAGCTATTTTTTTGTGAAATGGTAGATCCAGTTCACACAGCTTAAGCAAGCACGTCAATCGCGGACTTAAGAGAGCTGGCTAAAATGGCGAATTGTTTACATACTGCTGCACAGAGATTTGTCCCACCAACTCCTTTCAGTGCCTCCATCAACGAGAATCCAAGTGCCCGTTCACCCGAATGACACAAAAACTGCCATGGTAATCCCGTTTGGGTTATTCGAGTTTTTGCGTATGCTGTTTGGTCTTAAAAATGCAGCTCAAACATTTTAGAGACTCATGGACTCTGTGTTTGCAGCATCTGAATTTCCTTTTCATCTACTTAGATGACATATTAGTCGCAAGTACATCCAAGGAAGAGAATTTGTTGCATTTACGTTCTCTTTTCGGGCGCCTCAGCAGCCACGGTCTTATAGCTATCCTGCCAAATGTCAATTCTGCCATTCGTCTATCGACTTTCTAGGCCACAGCATTACCAGCAAGGACGTATGCCCGTTGCCATCAAGGGTGGCTGCGGTTACAGATCTTCCATTGCCGCACACGATATAAGCTCTCCAGGAATTCTTTGGAATAGTCCATTTCTACCACAGGTTAATTTCTAGGGCAGCTGAGTTAATGGGTCCTCTATTTAGGGCTCTTTAGAGCGGCACTTCGCGTCAAATAATTAGTTGGTCAGACGAGATGATTTGGTTGCTTTTGAAAGCACTAAACGAGCTCTAGCTAAAGCAATCATGTTGGTCCATTCGCTGCCTGACGTTCCAATTGCTCTAACTACAGATGCTTCTGACTTTGTAGTTGGGGCGGTCCAGGAACAGTTGGTGCATGGACAATGGTAACCTCTTGCTTTCTTTAGTCGTCAACTTCGTACTAAGAAGCGGTGCTTACAGCACATTGGATCGGGAGTTGCTTGGCCTCTACCTTGCTATTCGTCATTTTCATTTTTTACCTGAGGTTCAGCCCTTCACCGCAATTGTTGATCACAAATCATTTACTTTTGCAACGTCAAAAGTGTCAGAGCCTTGGTTTGCTCGCCAACAGCTCCATTTGGCTTACATTTCTGAATTTACTACAGATATATCGAGTGTTGCAGGGGAATCTGATGTGGTATCGTACTTTCTTTCTCTGCCAAGTTCCAATGTGGTACACTTGGGGGTCAATTACTCCAGCTTGGCTGCAGACCAAAGTTCTGACCCAGATGTCCAGTCTTTACAGACAGGGATTCGAGGCCTCAAATTGGTGGATGTTGCGTTTGAGGAGGCCAGTGTGCAGGCATGTGCACACATAGGGCTCAACCTGTGCAGTGCACATGCCCTTTTTAGTCTTGGATAGAAAGTGCCCTTCCAAAATGATCAAAAGTGCCCCCGCGACGCGACACAACCTCCGTCCAGTCCAGCCCTTCAGTAGGCGCGCGACAACACCGCTCTTGAGTACGCGCGCGACAACACAGCTGATCAGTACACACGCGATAACACCGCTCTTCAGTATGTGCGCAACAACCAACCACCCCCCCCGCTCTTCAAAAAATGTATTCTGCATATGCCCTTTGGACGGTCTCTGCGCGGGCCTGCCAGTGTGTCTCTTCTGTGCGACGTTTCATTGTGACATTCTCATCCTATTGGTCCCAGGAACTGGAGACGGCATGTTTTTGACATTCTTTATAATTTGTCTCACCCAGGCGCTAAAGCCTCGCAATGATTGTTGGCTTCGAAGTTTGTCTGGCCAGGTCTTAAAAAAGTTGTGCGACATTGGTCTGTTTCATGCATCGTTTGTCAAAAAGCAAAAGTGCAGCATCATGTTAAAGCACAACTGGCACGTTTTGAGGCACCAGAGTTTTGACCATGTAAACACTGATCTTGTTGGTCCTCTTCCTCTTTCTCGGGGGTACGCTCACCTGCTTATGATGGTGGACCGTACTACTAGGTGGCCAGAAGTCATGCCCCTAGCGTCAACATCAACTGGGAATATTGCATGTGCTTTCAGTGGCACCTGGATTGCAAGATTTAGCACACCTTTGGACATTTCCTCTGACCGTGGACCGAGGTTCACATCTGAGCTTTTAGCAGCTGTTGCATGTAATCTGGGTGTTAAGCTTATTCACAATACGGCTTATCATCCACAAGCGAATGGCCTGTGTGAATGGTTCCACCGGTCCTTGAAGTCTGCACTGTGGGCTGCCCTAAAGGATGACAACTGATATGACAAACTCCCTTGGGTTTTGCTTGGGCTTCGAACAGCCCCCAAAGAGGATCTCCAGATTTCTTTGGCGGAACTGGTGTGTGGTCAGACATTTCGAGTGCCTGGTGATTTTGTCCCTAGTGTCAGCACTCCATGGTCTGGACCGCAGCACCCTTCCATTTTGCAAAGTCCTGCCTCCTCTTTTACTCCAATGCCTACCTCTCAGCATGAACTTCACAAAACCTGGGTCCCGGATGAGCTGTCTTCGGCAACATTTGTGTTTGTTCGACATGATGCACACAGAGGTCCTCTGAAACCACCATGTGATGGGTCATTCCGAGTTCTACAATCTACGCATAAGAAATTCAGGATTGATGTTAGGGGAGGTCAGAATGTGTTTTAATTGACTGTCTGAAACCAGTTCAAAGAGACCTGGATCAACCTACTCAGCTGGCAGTTCATTCTGCTGTGGCGACCCCAGATTAATAAAGGGATTAAGCTGACAAGAAAATGAATGAATGAATGATGACAGTAAAACATATTTCACAAGATATTTTTCAAGACACTTCTATACCATTTTAAGGCAACATTTAAAGGCTTAACTATATTATTTAGGTTAACTAGGCAGGTTAGTGGTTATTGTGTAATGATGGTTTGTTCTGTAGACTCAAAAAATATAACTTAAAAGGGCTAATAAGTTTGACCTTAAAATGTTCTTTAAAAAATTAAAAACTGCTTTTACTACAGCCGAAATAAAACAAATAAGACTTTCTCCAGAAGAAAAAATTAGATTACCTCAACTTAAAGTAACACGTGTGCAGAAGCTTTTTTGGGTGAACATGCAAAGTTTTGCTCTCTTTGCTCTTTTTTACTTAATAAAGAAAATTTTGATTTAGGTTAAGTAAAAGTCATTATTTTTTTACAGTGTGTATGGATGTTTTCCAGTACTGGGTTACAACTGGAAGGGCATCTGCTGTGTAAAACATATGCTGGGTAAGGCAGCGGTTCATTCTGCAGTGGTGACCCCTGATGACTAAGCCGAAGGAAAATAAATGAATGAATGATTCTATAACAGCACCTGTTGGAGTGATACATCTTTCACATCTCCTGCATGCTCACATCAAACAGGAACTGAACTGAACTGAACAGTAACAATATGGTCTGTCATTACATACTGCACAGAACAGTGTCCTTTCGTTCAGAGCAATGAAATGACGAGGTTGACATTTGCCTGCTGTCTCTGGTGTATCTCTGCCAGCAGATGAAAAGAGGAAAAGGTCTCTCATTAACAAAGAATAGGTTAGTGTACCATATCTAGCTCATGCATTATACACCATGGTATAATTACACTGCAGTTTCATAAGCTGTCGGTTTGTTTTTTTAAGAGGTCTGTCACTGCAGTTTAGCCTAATGTGATGGTAAATCTAATCTCACCCAATCAAATTATACCATTATTTAAATGAAGTGCGCTGTGTGTTAAAAGCATTAGCGTGCACTGCTGTGAGGCCTAAAATATGGACCATATATATATATATATATATATATATATATATATATATATATATATATATATATATATATATATATATATATATATATATATATATATACCCAAATTATGTTAAACAGAGCAAGGAAATTTTCACAGTACATCTGATAATAATTTTTCTTCTGAAGAATGTCTCATTTGTTTTATTTCGGCTAGAATAAAAGCAGCTTTAATAATAATAATTAAAAAAAAAACATTTTAAGGACAAAATTATTAACCCTTTAAGGATTATTTCCTGATGGTCTACAGAACAA
>NC_141021.1:32880000-33010000 GCF_052040795.2 Danio rerio
TCAGATTTATATTAAATTACAACGATGATGGAGTTATGTGAAGGCTTATTTTATAGAATTAATTAATTTATAAGTTAATTAAATAATTTATAAGTGAGAATAATAATAATAATGGCGGCGCAGTATGTAGTCCTGTCGCCTCACAACAAGAAGGTTGCTGGTTCATGTATGTATGTATGCGAATGACTGTGTATGGGTTTCCCAGTGATGGATTGCAACTGAAAGGGCATTCGCTGCGTAAAACATATGCTGGATAAATTGGTGGTTAATTGCGACCCCAGAATAATAAAGGGACTCAGCCGAAAAGAAAATTAATGAATAAATTAATAATAATAATATTGATAATACAGGGAATTTGGTGTTTTTATGTATTTTTATGTTTACTAAATTAAAATTACCACTCAAGAAAGACAGGTAGTAAGAAGAAACTCTACTGATATCATACGATGGTAATAACATTTTTATTGAAGACACAACTTTTTATTTTTAATTAAAGAATGCAAATATACAACCACAATCAGGAGATCGATATTAGAGACATAAAATTGAGAAAAATACAAATTACATTAGCAGCAGAAAGAAAAAAAAGATTAACAAAACAAAGGAAGGGGTGAGTAATTTACAATTGTATAAAAGTGTATGAAAATAAATTGAGAGCATTAGGAAAGCGTTCTAACTCAAATCAGAGTCAATAGACAGCAGTTCTTCATATAGAACCAGGAATCTGACACATTTTTTGTTTTACACATACAGAAAGATTTGAGCAGTGAGTCAACTTCAATCAGAAAATGTTGAAAGGTAGGGGTTGAAGCCATGCATTTTTTGCTTATGTATAAAAAAATCCAAACAAGTTAGCCGGATATGTTTTTAAAGACACGACTTTTTTTATTTATTTATTTATTTTTATTTTTTATTATAGTTTTGAAACATTACATAAAGTAAAAATACAATAATTCAGATATATATTATATTCATAAACATTAATATAGTTACAAGATCCAAAAATGATAAAGTAAATATATAACAGGAGAGAAAAAAATTAATAAAAAATTGCAAAAAAAATAAAATAAATAAAAATAAATAAATTAATAAATTAATAAATAATTAAAAAAATAAAAATATTACAAAATACTTCTATACATATAAACTAAAATAATAACTTAGGATACAATCATCGACTACAGCGGGGGATCAGAACTAGAAAAAAATTCCTTCATGAAATCTAACATTAAATCATTCTTTTTGTTTTTAATTTGCATTAGAGACTTTTTCAGATTTTCCATTTCTAATAAAAAAATATTACATTTTGGTACACATTTCGCAAATTTCTGTTTATGTATAAAATATTTACCTTGTAAAATGTAAAAGTTAACAACATACTCGAATGTTCTTTTTGTGTGTGAAAAAGTGCAAATCACGTCTTTTAAAGATAGCCTGTAATTAACATTTCTTTGCCCAAATAACACGTCACTAACATTATTCCAAAATTTACGAGAGGCATCACAGTTATAGAAAAGATGAGATAAGTCTTCCTCATGTATATTACATAATGTGCAAGTACTCTCAATATCCATGAATTTAGATAAAGTTGCTTTGCAAGGATACATTTTTTGAAGTATTTTAAAGTGCACTTCTTTAACCTTATTTAAAAGGCAAAATTTAAAGGGTATTGACCAGGTAGCTTTCCAATTAATATTAATAATTTTTTCATTCCAATAATATTTCCCTCTAGGGGATATTTTGTGTTTAGATTGAAAGACTTGTCTAATTTTTTTATTATTATATGATGGAGAAAGTATGTCAACACCGTCAATTTTTAATTCTGGGAGTATCTTTTTAATGCCTCCATAAGAAAGGTGATTATTAATTAGTTGTATTAAGCCAGCTGGAATAGCCTTAACCACTTGGTGAAATTCTTTAAAAGGAATTGGAAAGTTATGTATCCTCACAAAATCTTCATAAGATAGTATGTTTCCATTATCATAGAACAAATCTGTAACAAAATATATGTTTCTTTGATACCATTTATGTAAAAATAAAGATTTGTTTCTAGAGGTAATAAGATAATTATTCCATAAGAGAACTTTATGAGGAGAAAAGTTATGCTGAAAACAAATTTTCCAAGCCAATAATACTTGCTGGTGAAATTTGGACAATTTAAGTGGCAATTTTCCAGGAAGATAATTGCATCTCAGGAGAAAAGACAGCCCTCCAAGCTTCTGAAAGATAAATTGAGGTATAAAGAACCACATCGAGTTTCCATATTTCAGACAATTTCTTAACCAATTAAGTTTAAATGTATTGTTAATATCAAAAAAATCTATCATCTCTAAGCCACCTTCTACTCTTTTACCTGATATAACGTCCTTTTTTAATTTATGTGGTTTATTTTTCCATATAAAATCTAAGAAGGATTTGTTAATATTTTTGGAAATGTCATCACTAACATGCATAGAAAGAGCAGGAGACACGACTTTTTATAAACAGGAAGTTGAATGATTACGTATGCCGTGAAGTCCCGCCTTTTCCGACAACAACTAGGATGTAGTCTGTTGCTGTAGTGCATTTTGACTACAGCTGATAAAGATATAACTTGATGATATTTTATCCGAGAGCTGATCTTTGACAGTACAATGGCTGAGTCTCCAGACTGTCGGAGTCTTGTTTCTGCGTCGTCACAGCTCAATTTAATGGAAATAGAGGCGGTACGTCTGAGATTGACTAACGTTAACGTTAACGTTAAGATGATTCAGTGTCTATGATTGTGTTAATTTTTGTTATAATTGGTTTGCTTATTTACAGGTTATTAGATAGGTGCGCTTTATTTATGCTTCTTTCTTTTACGTTTGTCACTAAGGTCGTGATTGTTTTGTGCATAACCGTTATATGTTTTTGTAATGTATTATTGTTATTATATTGTATGTATGGTAAGAATCCTCTGCACTTCTTTATAGCTCTGTACTTTGATACATGTGCGTTTTAATATTAAACATGCATTTACATTGTAGATTGACGATAAAGAGTTTGACATCCCTCAAGTGGACACACCTCCGACCCTAGAAAGCATCCTTAATGAGGTCAGTATCAGACTGTCTGTTTTTTTTTTTTATTGTTCCCTATCAGCACCCTCAAGATATTAGATGTGCAGATTCACCAGTCGAAGGTTAGAACGCACCTTTATGCTCTTTTCAACGTTTCATAATGTAGAGACAGTTATGAAACCAAGTGACACATGTAAATGGGTTTATGGGAATTATGGATAGACCAAGATTTTATAAACAAACCCTAATGTAATATTATCCACTTTTACAATCAAATGTTTAAAATAATTTGTGAAGAAATTAAAGGGATTGTTTATCCCCAAATTAACATGATATGCTAAATTAAAAACCCCCACAAAAACTAGGGATGCTCCAATCAGGATTTTTGCAGCCGATACAAAGTACTGATTCTTTGTCATAGTGATTGGCAATGCATAAAGCACATTTTTCCTCTACGTATGTTACTTAAGTGGAGATATCTTCTTACCCAAGATAAAAAAATTAAGGATGTTGCAAATTATCCCTTAAACATTTCTCTTATAGCCATTTAGGTGTGAACATGTCATGGTCAAAAGCAGATTTACAGAAAATAATAGATAAAACCTAAAAAAAATTGCTCAGAAAAATGACAAACAAAGCAATATGAAACATTTTTCAAATTGCATATTTAATGCATAAGAAGTTCAAATGCACACATCCCTTACTTCTTTACTAAAATAGACCTATAAAGTACTGTTTATTGCAGTAAGTATATTACAAGAAGTTATATTATTAAATCTTCATGTAAAAAAAAAAAAGTTTTATTTATGTAATTTTCCAGCCAGGTTTTAGTGAAATTGCAATATTGTCAAAAACACAAAACATTCAATAATTTTTATGTAAAAAGGCCTGAATACATGCAAGGTCATTCTAATATTTTGCTCGTCCCCAACTAACACAAACCCTTGCAATCGGTTCATGATATCAGCCAGATCAGCAAGTACCGATTGAGTAATTAAATGTGGTTATCGGCCGAAAGCAAACTCTGGCTGACTAATTGGAGCATCCCTTACGAAAACTGTAACATTATTCAAGGAAGAGATGGAAATTCTGTTACCATTTACTCATCATTCACTTGTTGCCAAACTCTTTCTCCTGTTGAATACAAAGGAAGTTATTCTGAGGAATATTGGGAAAAAAGTAGTTATTGACATCCACAGTAGCAACAAAATATTCTATGGAAGTCAATGGCTATTTTACTTTTAACATTCTTCAGAACAAGAGAAAGAAAGTCAAATATATTTGGAACAAGTAAAATATTTTGTTTAGTGTTAAAATATATTTTTTGTTAAATAATTTAATTTTTTTATAAATTTGTACAACTTTGTTCTTTTTAATATTTTAACATGCTGTATTTGAAGGTCTTTGAATTTAGCAGACATTACATGCATTCACAAATTTAAGATTCTTTAAAAGAAGATATATAATCACAAGTTATTTATCTTAAGACTGAGTTTTCAGACACACAATACTAAGTTTAGAATTTAAGTAAGATTAATAATAAACTTACCAAACAGAAGACAAGCACCCAAAACTAGTGATAACAAAATCATGTTTTTGCAAGTAGGAGTGCCTTAAATTTATTTTAGCACACTATCTATTCATTTGTCAATGCTCTTTGATTTATTTCAGCCTGAAGATGAGGATGAGCCATTCATTTTAGAGGACACATGTCTTTTGAACACAGAGAACATTGATGCCCACTCGTGTGAGACCTCTTCTTTGGCCAGCTCTGACAGTGGAGACCGAACGCATTTAAAGAGGAATGCGCACTTCCTTTATATTGTTGTTCTTGCCCTGTTGTGGTTTTTGTTCTGCTGTTAAAGAAGTATTTTCTTTTGAGTTATTATTCTGTGTGTGTTCCCCTCAGGAGGAGGAAAGCGGTGGAAACTAATGCTACAGTGCATGGATCTGTTCTTAGACGCAATGTGCTGAAGGGCATCTCAGCTCAGATAGTATCTGCTGCGGTAAGAGGAATAATACTTCATCCACAATTCCAACAATGCTGTACTACATAAGCTGTGCTTAAATATGTTGTGTATTTGATGACTACACTGTAAAAAAAATACATTTGAATTGGGACAACATGAGGGAATTAGGTTAACTTATTACATTCTAAAGATTTAAGTGGATTTAACATAAAACAATTAAGCTGTCTCCAAAAAAAAAAAAAGAATAATTGTGTTGTTTCAGCTTGGTTTGAACAAACAACATTTTTTTGAGTTTTTGTTCATTAAATATTTTTGTAACATTAAAATAAGATCACATTTGTTAACATTATTTAATGCATTGCATACATTTAACAAATGTACTTAATGGCCCATATTAACCTTGGTTATTATTAGTTTATTAATGTTCATGTTCATATTAGTTCATGGAGCTTTATGACTTTTTAAAATAAATTATAACTTCTTGCAGCAAATATGCATTATTGAATGTTAATAAATGCTGTATGAATATTGCTCTTTGCTTGTTTATTCTTAATCATTGTAAATGTGTTTTGTGTTCTACCTCCATTCAACCAATTGTTTTTTTTACTTTTAAATAAACAAATTAGTATTATTTAAATTACAAAAAGTTTAACTTGCAACTTTTTCCAACTGCTTACACACAAAATCTTTTTATGTCACAAATTTTCTGAATTCTTTCACTGGAAATGCAAACTACACATCAAATGTCCAAAATCTCAGCCTTGAACACTTTTTTTCAAAACACTACACACAACTCTACCTAAAGCACAAAAATCTAACAGAAAACTACTTGCTTTCTTTTTCCAAACGCAATCAATCAAAATGCTACACTTATTCACGCGTTCGCTCAAACACTCTTCACACCTACCACATATTTATCTTTTCTAAATCCTAAATTCTTCTAGAAAAGGATAAAGGAATTATTCTCATCACTGTAGAACATTGTATTGAATTGTAGATATAAGACTATACAGTACATAAGAAAGAGCTTTATATTTAGAACAACAGTGTTGACATGGTATATCCAAAAGTGTTAAATTATAAAAGATGTGTTTGCCATTTGATGCAAATGCTTCTTTCTGACATTTGTTTATGGCATTTTGAATGCAGTGTTACATTTTGAAGGAGATGTGAGCATTTTGTGTGCACACTTTTGAAAATTGTGTGGAGAGTTTTGAAAAAAAGGGACACTTTTTTTTTTGAAAATGTGTGTAAGCAGTTGGAAAAAAACTGTAATATCTTTGTCAATTTGAGTAATGTAAGTTGACGTGATAATAAGGGTTCATTTGATTCAGCTACAATAAATAAGGTAGATTGTATTTTTCATTTTTATTTAGATTTTTTGGCTCCTTTAATTATTTCAGTTTGAAATCGTTTATGTTTGTGAATTTGTGTAGCTTACTTTTTTATTTTCTGCTTTTACTGTTTCCATTTCCCTTCAGGATAAAGTTGATGCTGGCTTGCCGACGGCGATAGTGAGTATATGTCTTTCTTGTGATTTGTAATGTTTTTTTTCTTCTTATTTTTTCTTCATCTTTAAAATGCTTTTGTATTTGCAGACTGTTTCAAGTGTGATTGCAGTAGGAACATCTCATGGTCTGGCCTTAGTGTTTGGTAAGCTTGCCATTTACTGCCAAATGACACTAAAGTGGAATCTAAGTTATGTTTGTAGCAAGGTTATGCGTTTGTTTAATCATAGCAGTATATTTCACGTTCTTTTGCAATTGTTAATTAACATAAAATTTAAAATGCAGCTTGTGTAACCATTATTGTTATAAAATGAGAGTTTTAAACCACCATGGGACTATTTCTCTGCCTTGGCTTTTCTTGTGTGGGATGTTCAGGAAAAGGTAATGTATCAGTAAGGTACAAGATGTGTTTTCACTTCAGTTTTAAATTTGTTTCCATTCCATCATGTTTAACATTGCTACGCAGTAATACCTTTTTCACACTGGATATGTAAGCAGAGCAAAAGTGGCACCACTTGTGGAAACCATATAGCATTCAGTGTAGTGTAGTTAAAAGGTAAAAAAAAAAAAAAGACAGAAAACAAAAAGTCGTAAACTGATAATGAAACTGACTATTGGTCCAGTCTTTACCAAATTTTTCCTGGATCTTCTTCAGACCATATAGACCAGATTTCTGGAATTCATGTTAATAGATAAAACTGCTGTCAACAGTCATTCTAAATTTATCAAATGACCTTAAATAGTTTTGTCATGAGACTGGTCTTGCAGATTCCTTGGATCATAAAGAGAACAATGGTATAATTTATTCCCTAATTGACATGACTTCCTGTCCACCTTCTTGAATTAGTTTAAAAATCTGTTGTTTTGAACTCTCCTTAGATCCTTAGCCCAATTTCCACTAAATTTGGCCCAGTACATGCTGACAAAAAGTTATAGGATTTTCCAGTTTTCTGTAGCTTGTTGCCATGCTCATATATGATGTGGCGGCTGGGCTGCTTGGCCCTGATAATTGCTGCTTGCGGAAATATTTAAAACTAAAATTAAAATGACTATTCATTTGTTAAAAAATAAATAAATAATGAATGTGTTTTTTCAATAATCCAGAAGTTTGAAATGTTGAATATACTTTACAAGGTTTCCAATGATTTAATTTCAGATCAAAGCGTTTACACAGGTTTTGCATCGACACCATGATTTGCATTGACACTATGCTAAAAAAAGCCAAGTACAGTATTTATAATAAATGAAAACATTGTCTTTGTATAAGACGCAAACTTCTTAATTTCTTTTGGAGTTTATTAGTGTTGAAAATGCTGCTTGCATCGTCTAATGTGAAATGACCTCAGAGCATGCTTAACCAATTAAAATACAGTAGAATGACATGAACTGAGAAGTTTGTGATGGCTGTTTGCACGCTTTTTGTTTGTGTTTTGCTTGCGGTTGCATTTGGATCTATTATTAAAAAACAAAATCACGAAGCACTGTTTGTGTTACTTGTTGAATTATATGCCTGATAAAACATAATTCTTCTGTAGCCTCTAGTTTTTGCCTAATCTTTATCTTTTGAATTTAGATCAGAACCAGGCTCTGCGTCTGTGTCTGGGCACTACAGCGACAGGAGCAGAATATGGTGCTGTGTCGGCTCTCAGCATTAATCACGACTGCACACGACTGCTGTGTGGCTTTGCCAAAGGACAAGTACGCGGCACCAATCTATAAACTGACAAACAACATAAATTACAAATTAGCAATGATGTCGTCAGTCCAAATGTTCAGGTGCATATTTATGGGAAGTCTCTGTTTGTTCTTAATACAGATCACCATGTGGGATTTGGCCAATGGGAAGCTGCTGCGCACTATTACTGATGCCCATCCACCTGGCACTGCCATACTACATGTGAAAGTACTGCACTGCATGTTTTGTATGTGCTATATATGTTTTGTTGTTCAATCAAATTGAATAAAGCTTTTTTAATTCTCTTTTTGCAGTTCACTGACCACCCAGCGCTGGCTGTGTGTAATGACAGTGGCGGATCAGTTTTTGAGCTGTCATTCAGGTGAGACATGCTTTAAAAGCTTAAGATATGAACAAACTAAAGCATATTTGTGCAGTGGAAAGGGAATTTAGTTTGTCAAATCAGTATTGTAATGAAAGGAACTGGTGGGCAGGGGGCAGTAGAGCTTCATCTATTCTTACAGCACCCCAATGGCTGATTGTAATACAAATGTATTTTACCCATTTTCCCTTTAAACAAACTTGAAAAACTCAGTTAATGAGGTAACGCGGGTAATTTAGTTTTATAGTTTATTTGTACTTTAATGCATGCAAATTAAACCATGTAATTGTTAAATCAACTTTAAAAATAAAGTAAAATAATTGCCAATATGGTATTTGTAATGCTCTAATTTTATCCTCTGTATTAATCTAAAATAGTATTTTTCTGGTTCTTTTGCTGTCCTCCCTGTCTGTGTTTTTCTGTCATTTCAATCTGAAATGTGTTTCTTTAAAAGTAAAAATGCCGCATTTTGAATAAAATGCAATACACATGCAAATACAATCTATTATGCAATTGTTTCTCTCTGCCTGATGCATCTCTTTCCCTGATACATATTTTGTTATATTATGCCTTTTTATGATAAAAGTTACTTTTATTCTGGATTATATATTATATGTATAAACTAAAATAAATGTTTGCTTTGACATAGTATATTTGTGTGTATTGTGTATAAACCGTTGAAGTCTAAATTATTAGCCCCCCCCTTTGAATTTTGTTTCTCTTTTTTAAATATTTCTCAAATTATGTTAAACAGAGCAATGAAATTTTCACAGTATGTCTGATAATAGTATTTCTTCTGGAGAAAGTCTTATTTGTTTTATTTCGGATAGAATAAAAGCAGTTTTAAATTTTAACATAAAAATAATTAGTCCCTTAAGCTATATATTTTTTCGAAAGCCTAAAGAACAAATCATCGTTATACATTAACTTGCCTAATTACCTTAACCTGCCTTGTTAACCTAATTAATCAAGTTAAGCTTTCAAATGTCATTTTAAGCTGTATAGAAGTGTCTTGAAAAATATCTAGTCAAATATTATTTACTGTCATCATCAAAAATAAAATAAATCAGTTATTAGAAATGAGTTATTGAAACTATTATGTTTAGAAATGTGTTGAAAAAATGTTCTCGCCAGTAAACTAAAATTGGGAAAAAAATAAATAGGTACTAATAATTCAGGGGATGCTAATTCTGACTTTAACTGTATATTATGTATATGTAAATACACATATGCATGCATATATTTAAGAAAATGTTTTTTATATTTAGATTATAAATAGGGCTGCACTATATATTGTTTCATCATCGATATCGCAATGTTTGCATCTGCAATAGTCACATTGCAAGATCTGGAATGCTAAATTATAGTTGACCAGGAGCTACAGAACAAATGCAATTTGTAGAGTCACTGCTAAGTTAACCATTATAAAGTGAAGGTTTATCATTTGCTTGTGTTCTGAATGCCTGTGACTGAGCATTTCAAGAGAGTTTAAAACAATTGAGCACAAAAATGTTTGGAGGTGTAACAAATATTAATTGCATTTAAATATTTATACGGGATATTTTTTTCTTACTTAGAATTTTTGTCTTGTTTCTAGTCCAAATATCTACATTTTTAAGGGAAAACTACTTTACATTTATATTACTTTACTAAAAATGTATTTGTTTAGTTTTGTTTCTATGTATGTGTGTGTATCACATATGAATAATACATATATAATACACTCGTATATTATGTCAAAACAAACTTAGTTTAGATGTGATTAATCATGATTCATCTTTTATCAGCACAGATATATATTAATGATAAAAACCCTTTCATTTATTAAAATATGCGACAACATTTTTTCCCCAAAGTGACATAGTAGAATATATAAAACATCTTAAGTTTTCATTAATTTCAAAAACAACATTTTTATGAATCTAATAATATGCCAAAACAATCTGAATTTGAATTGTGTTGATTGGAATTATTGACAATTGTAATTTAATAAATCTGAATTTTTATGTGCTGTTAAAAATTTATTTGAATTAGAATTTTTTTAATATGCATTAGAATTTCTTAATTTGAATCTGAATTTCATAACTTGAATGTTGAACATCTGAAATGTAAGACAACTGAATTTTTTAAGGCTGATTTTTTTTTTATAGACTTATTTTCAAACTTTCAATTTTTTTTGTTTTGAATTCATAGACCACAGATATCCAGATTTTAAAAATACAGTTTCAAATTTTCAGTTTTTAAATTCAATATCCTAAAATTCAAAACCAGAAATTTAGATTGGGAAATTTAGATTCAGGAGAAAATTCAAATTAGAAAATTCTAATTAAGAAATTTAAATTCAAACCATTTTTTAGCAGCATATAAAAATTCAGATTTATTAAATTACAATTGTTAATAATTCAAATGAAAACAATTCAATTTCAGATTGCTTTGGCATATTTTCAGGTACATACATTTTAGGGCTTAAAAAGTGCTTATTTCCCCTAAAATGCCTTGTTGCAGATCTTAAATATTTTTAAACAGGTCTTAATTTTTCTTTGTCCAAGCAAAGCTAATCAGTACAACCAAAAATTTATCTAAAAAAAAAAAAAAAATTTTACAAAACTGGCATTTTTAAACTCTATTTACCAATCTGGTTTGATCATCTTTCTCTAAATAACATTGTTTATTAATAAGTGTTTGAATTTTAACGGGGCAAGTAAAAATATTTTTTACTGGCTCTTAGAAAAAACCCTTAGCATTTGTTTCTATAAGTCTGAAATTTCATTCATAATGGGCTTAAAAAGTATTAAATTTGACTTGATGAAACATGCAGAAACCCTGTATATACAATGCAATTAGCATCAAGTAAAGTGTATATATACTTTTTTATAGTAATAGTGATGAACTTAACCTGTGATATTTTAAGATTTACCCAAGAATTCTATTTCCTTAATTTTCTGTCTGTGGTTGAAAATAGAGACCTGTTAAACCTTTCTCACAAACTCGAAGCGATCCGCAAAAATCCATGTCAGTTGATGAATAGTGTTATGACTGTCTTTCATGCCCTATTGGGGAGGCAATTTTTCATTCATTCTCCTCTGAATGCCTTTGTTGAGTGGTAAAAAAATTCATCCTTATAACCTGTCATGCACCTATCATTTGTTACAGTATTGCCGGGACTCTATTAAGGTGCTAAAGGATTATGAATGCGCTCACATGTCTCTCTTTTTCTTTCTCTAGGAGGGTGATGGGGATGAGGACATGTGAATCCAGGTGTTTATTCAGTGGTTCCAAAGGTGAGGTGTGCTGTGTTGAGCCTCTACATGCTGGAACTGAACTCAAAGATCATCCCATTACCCAGTACTCCCTGCTGGCCATGGCGTCACTCACCAAGGTAAACTCATAGAAACACTACAGTTTCACTTCCCAAAAGTCCAAGCTTTCCATAATACAGTTTAAGTTCCCATTGTATTATACCACCTAAAGAATTGTGTTATGTTCGTTATTTATATTTTGCACACAAAATGTTATCAAATGATGGTTTAAATGGGCCCAAATGGCCTTTTAAATGGCCTTTTCAACCCAAAAGCTGCAAATACTAATAAAAGCACATAATAATCATCTTTCTTTCAGTTTTAAACAACATCATGTAGTTTTGAACATTTTTAAACATTTTTAAATAGTTTATACTAAAAACAAATTGATTTGAAAAAGCTGTTTTCCTCAATGCAAAGTAACAACTCTTACAGAACACTTTGTTTTCAGTTTATACTAGGAATGAAATGTCTCGCTAATGTTAGGTAATTTACTTTAAAAAAGTAATAGATTACAAAATACTACTGAAAAATTGTACTCTGATTACAGTACTAATTACTTCATTTAAAAATGACTAATCACTTTATTTTGAAGTTACTTTTAAAACATATAAAATAGACCTATACAAATACAAAATATACTGCAGCTCTTTCAATACTTTAATATTCACTCACGAAAGTGGGTTGAACACAGCAGCTTGACATATTCAAAATACTTAAAATTCTCTCATTATTTACTTGTTCCAAACCTGTCTGTCTTTTTTTTTTGTTTTCCACAAAAAAAAGACTAGAAGATAACTGGATATACATAAACATTGACATATTATGCAAAATCACTGCAGTGTTCGGTGTTCTGTTTTTGAAGTAATTTGTTTAAATGTGTTTTTCCAAACAAAGTATGTCAGTCAGTCATTTCTTGTAATTTGACACGCGGACAACTGGTGTGCCTGAAAAATGTGAGTGCGTGCAATATGCGCTCAGAGTATGCATGCGCAAGCTGCACATCTTCAATGGAAATAGTGAACTTGCGGGCACAAAGGACATAATATGTGAGTGGCCCCATAAGCAGCTGCGTTTCAATTCACATTTAGAAGATACCTTCACTCCCGATCCTGCACAAAAATCCAATTTAGCTCGTTTAGGCTGAGTTAAACCGCCTTGTTTTTGGGTGCCGGTGTCCTCCTTGATGACAAGTGCTGACATGGAATGCTTTCTATTCAAGTATTTAATAAGTTTCTGTTCGAGTTAAAAGCAGTTAAAAGTCCCTTAGAGACTGGACATAGACTGCATTTTTGATGCAATATTTTTGTTTTTACGCTCAATGAAATCAAAGTAATGTCTGTATTTTCGCCTGAAGAAGCAGCCGCTATCATCAGTATCTTTTTCAGCTCACTTCTCCAGTAATTTAAAAGAGCATGCTTATTAACTGACATTGCAGCGGAAAATGTTATTTAAAAGAAGCATTTTTCTCTTCTAAAAATTATATTTGTAGCATAAGTAACGCAATTACATTGACTTTAGTAATTGTAATCAAACTACACAAATTTAAAATGCAGTTTGTTACATTACTGTGTTCCCCAGAAATGTGGAACATGTTACACCCAACTCTGTGTACCTCAGGACCATAGTTCTTCATAAATAAGCATAATCATAAATGTGAACAAAACACTGAACATATGAGTTATTTTAAACCTATTGTTAACATGCATTTAAATACAGATTACAAACTAGACACAAAAAAACCCTACTGTCAAATGTGTTTTCATTCTGTATCGAAAACATAAACTTGTTCCATTTTAAATGTTACTTAAAGTTAAAATTATACACATATTTGTTATACTTATGAAGTGAATGAATAGCATTTGTGTCAAAACTATGCAGACATTTCTACAAAACACCTGAATGCGTTTCGTCCATCATACGTAACCTCACAAACTGAATCGTCTGTCAGAAAAGCAGCATGGCCTGTCATGAATAATTAAGTAAAGTGTCTCATTAATATTTATGAGACACCAACACATCATGAAGTAGGACTCTAAAGATCCATGTGACTCGGTGCGTGTTGTCTTCAAATCCAGAAGACAAAAACAGCTCCAAAAAGCTTAACAGTTTTCTCCTACAGCTTAATTAACCATTGCCACACATTAGAAAAAAAATTCTCAGCTTCATGGTCCAGTAGACATGAGTCCAATACAGGTTTCTTTTTTTTGTCTTATCAATCACTGTTACTTGTTTTTTTTGAGTCACCTATAAAACTGTGACAAGCAATGGGACAAACGAAATACAAAGTTACACAACAAAAATATATTAAATGTTTCATGAGAACCTGAGAAGCATATCACGATGATTTCTAGATAAATCATTTAACAGTAAATAATAAGCACTCCTAATGAGCGCAGATTGTTGTGTATATCACTATATAATTTATGCCACTTTATCAAATTGGGTGGAAATTGGGCTTGGCTTACATTGTGCTTTTAGACAGAAAGAATGTATAACATCTGATGAGTTTGATATAATCTATACCATCTGGTAAGTTTGCTATAACATCTGCTGTGTTATCTTAAGTAAGTGAAGATTTATTTGACGTAAAAGTAAGTGAGATCAGTACTGTCAGATGGGCTATTAGAGGTACCAGTCATCAACATCCAAACACTGGAGTGCTCTCCGTCTGACTGCAGTGTTCTTCAGCCTCTGAACTCTTTATTTTGACAGATTCTGCTGATAGGACTGAAGCCTTCACTCAAAGTGTGGATGACGTTTCCTTACGGCAAGGTGCAGTACACCCTTTCATGTTAAGAATATGTTTGTGTGGGATTGCTTTTTCAGAGCGTATTGTCATGACACCTAAAAGATAAACTTATAACCCCTTTATACAAGATTTATGTTAGTATTTGTTTTCACTGCACGTACTTTATCGGCTGCATGCTTCTCTATTCAACTTCACATATAGTGTAGGTTCAAACGTTTATATACCATACCTAACATTACTAGCAGTGATGTCCCAATTTTGAAGAGTCAGTTGATCCAAAAATGTTGATTAGAAAGAATCAAGTTATATCATGCGTAATGGGGCTGTACATTATATAGTTTCAACATTGAAATCACAATGTGCATATTCACAGTAATCACACTGCAGTATGTGCAATGTTAAGTTCATATAGTTGGTATTATGTTGTAACTATATTTTACACTAACTGGCCACTTTATTAGGTACACCAGACCAACTGCTCGTTGACAGAAATTTCTAATCAGCCAATCATATGACAGCAATGCATTTAGGTATCTAGACATGGTCAAGACGATCTGCTGCAGTTCAAATCAAGCATGGGGAAGAAATGTGATTTAAGTGACTTTGAACATGGCATGGTTGTTGGTATTTCAGAAACTGCTGATATACTGGGATTTTCATGCACACACATCTTTAGGGTTGAAAGAGAATGGTCCAAAAAAGAGGAAATATCCAGTCAGCAGCAGTTCTGTGGGCACAATGCCTTGTTGATGCCAGAGGTCAGAGGAGAATGGCCAGACTGGCTCGAGCTGACAGAAAGGCAACAGTAACTCAAATAACCACTCGTTACAACTGAGGTATGCAGAAATGCATCTCTGAACCCTTAACAGGTCCAACCACCAAAATTAGACAATAGAAGATTGGAAAAACATTACATGGTCTGAGCCTCAATTTCTACTGTGACATTCGGATGGTAGGGCTAGAATTTGGCATCAACAACATGAAAGCATTGATCCATCCTGCCTTGTATCAGTGGTTCAGGCTTGTGGTGGTGGTGTAATAGCATGAGGGATATTTTCTTGGCACACTTTGGGCCCATTAGTACCAATTGAACATCATGCCAATGCCACAGCCTACCTGAGTATTGTTGCTGACCATGTCCATCCCTTTATGGCCACAGTGTACCCATCTTCTGATGGCTACCTCCAGCAAGATAACGCTCCATGTCATAAAGCGTGAATCATCACAGACTGGTTTCTTGAACATAACAATGAGTTCACTGTACTCAAATGACCTCCACTGTCACCAGAGCTCAATCTAATAGAGCTGGGGTGTGGTGGAATGGGAGATTCACATCATGCATGTGCATCTGACAAATCTGCAGCAACTGTGTGATGCTATCAAATCACTATGGAGCAAAATCTCCATATATGGAATATTTCCAGTACCTTATGGAATCTATGCCATGAAGGATTAAGGCAGTCCTAATGGCAAAAGGCGGTGCAACCCGGATTAAAACACTGACCATAATAGGGTAAAAGTTTATTGTATGCATGTTTTTATTGCGACTGTGAGTGTGTTTGAGCATTTCAGGAGTTTAAAGCATTCTGTCAGAAGACATTTGACCATTTGTAACTTTTAAAAACGATTTTATTGAATTATATATAGATTGAATTATATATAGATTTTTATAGATATATAGAATTATATATAGATTGATGTTATTTTACATTTGATTATTTAATTTGTGTACCTGGCTGTTGTTAGATTCCTCAGAAACCCATACGGCACCGTTTATTTCACCTTTATTTTTATATTGTATTTATATTTGCTTGTAAAATGTTTTATTATATTTTATACATGATGGATTCTCATCCAGAATCCTAACCAATCCATATTAATAAATTATTTTCCAAATTGAGTTATTTAAGCCATGGGGTGAAATTGAATTGATAAAACAATAAATATATTTTGCAGGAAAAACTAAATATTGCACTGTCAGATTTTTCCAATGTCACGACACTGGGGTTAAATGTTAAGGGGCTTTGTAACTACAGTACATTTTTCAAAATTGATACAGTTACCTATACACACTCATAGTATAGCAGTCGCTGCCATGCATTTCTGATGTAAATAAATGATACAGTGATATTAAGAATAAATAACTTTACTTATATTCCTATAGTTTACTTATTCATATCACATTAAAACCTAGACTTTTGTTCTTATTCAAAATCGCAACTATACTTGAAAGTATATTAAAGTTTATGAAAGTATATGTTTTTAGTTGTACAATTAAGGGTAATTTTGTTGCATTTGTTCAATTTATGGTGAAATGAGTGTGGGAATTTGATTTATATTTAATTAAATAAATTTAATTGATTTATATTTAATTAAATAAATTAAATAATAATTTATATCATGTCACTTCTTGTTCATTTATATCATGTTGCTGTGAAAGATCCACCCGTACACAAACACTTCCTATTTTTCCTAATTTCACTCAGGACAAATAGATCATGGTATGGCGGTAAAGTTAGTCATGACTTCAGTTTAATGCAGCCTTTTCTAATACTGACATTCATACATTAGTTTTGCCATTGATTTTCACCTTTTTATGTTGAATAAATGGCATTGTTAACTGGAATTTAAAGCTTCATTGTAATTGTTATTTGACCATCAACCAAACTGTCATGATTTGAGATTTATACATTTATACAATCTGAAATTTGAATAAATAACCTTTATATTAAAGGTGCAGTAGGTGATCTGCCAAAATGCTAACTGGTTAGCATAATATCATTAAAAATGACAGATTCACTAGATCATGTCATTCGCCAGTTAGAAAACTTTATAGTATGTTATAATACTACAATTCTGAACGAAAAACTGTATTATATTTAGCATGTTTTCAGTTGTTTAGCAAGCAAAACTTGTAATGTTCAATATTTCATGCATGCAAAGTCTCACTTTCTCACATGAGTTGTCCTAAAACCACTACTGTATGCTTAGTGGTTGGCCGGAATTAAATTTGATACTAAGCATGCTATTTAATACCGAATATGTAAAGTAGCATGGTAAAAAATATAGGAAGCCTGTCGCAAGTTGCCATTGTTCAAAAATGAACCAATGTTATGTGAATATAAAACCAACTTCATCTCAGTAAAGCAGGCTAGGCGGAATATCACTATTTATTTATGTTTTGTTGTTAAACTACATAAAAATCTACATCATTAATGCTGTAAATTGAAACGGAAAATAGTCCTATCAATCTTTCACCGGATGATTTCATTGGCTGAACAACACTTCTGTGCATATAACCCATTCATAAAACAACACAATCTATATCCGCTTTGCATGACTAAAGTAGTTTTAAAACATAACATTATCTGGCTAAAAGAAATACTTCAGCCATGGTGTCATCCTTCCTTCAGCATGCAAAAGTAACTCCAATGTTGATTCAGGATTTTAAAAAGTTTTGATTCAGCATTTGTTTTTACCGCTCTCGCTCTAGTGTCCAGGTGAATGCAGCGCACATGCACATATAAACTTTAGATCTGCATGAATGGCTGCGCAGATGTACAAATCTACATTTGTTGACAGACAGTTTGGGCTACTTATCAGCATTATGGGAATTGTCTGCCCAACATTAGTTTTATGTCTCACCCAGAATATAAAAATACATATAAATACATTTAGATCATTTACTTTAATCGTAACTATTGGAATGTGAAGAGACTTTCAAGCAGCACAACAAAAATGTTTCTGAAGACCTACTGCACCTTTAATAAGTGGTTTCCTAAAATATGACAATATTTGGCTGGGATACAACTATTTAAATATCCTGAATCTGAAGGTTCTGAACAATTTAAATATTAAGAAAATCATCTTTGAAGTTGTCTAAACGAAGTATGTTTTTATTAACAAAAATATTTTTGATTTATTTACAGTAGGACATTTTCTGAATGTCTTCAATAAACTTGACTTAATCTTCAAATAATTTTTGGCATAAAAAATCTGTAATTTTAACAAATAAAGTGCATTTTGACTAAAATATTTCCCAGCAACATAAGACTGCTTTAAAATTAAAATAAATACTGCCTATAAGAAACCTGAAACAAGTCCACATTTGCAGCATACAAAAGGGGTAATCCTGGTCTTTGTGTGACAGTTATATTGCATCCATTTGGCCTGTTGTCTCCTTTAAGCTTGTGTGAAGGTTGTTCTGTTCAATTAAATTTAGCTAAATTAGATTTTTTTACTACAGAGCAGCTGCGCATTAGCATGTTAATATCACTCAATTTCGCCTTTGTGTTATTGATTGTATTTATGGTGAAGTTCAGAGGTGCCAAACATTTTCTTTGCAACTTGTTCTCATAGAAAAGTCAGTGTAATGAGTAGTGATGCTTATTTCAGCCGGTAGGAAAAGATGCCAATTACAACCAAAGTTTAAAAAGCAGTAAGAAGAGTGGCAGTTAGAATATTATATAGCACTAACAAGGGAGTAGCAGGCTAACAGTGTCTTTGGTTTGGACTTTAATAATTGCAATTCTAAATATCTCATGTGTTTTTACATGTTTTTGAATGCAGACGGATCCTGCAAGCGTACCCTTGTTGGCTTGGCAGTTTGTGGCTGCACAGAAAGCAATCAACCCAGTTCTGGCTTTCTGTAGAGGAGACACCATCCACTTCCTACTGGTCTGTTTGAGCAATGCTATTTTAAAATTGATAAATACAATTAAAGGTACTTTAATGCTTAAAGTGTGCCATTTCTTTTATGCTTGAACATTTTAAGTGGCTGGACACACACTTGTGGTGGGAGTTTGGGGATATTATTATTATGTTAAATGAAGTCATGCCATGGATATAATTGATGTTAAAGGGATACTTATTTCAATAGTTTTCTTCTGTTGAACTAAAAAGAAGATTTTATAGAATTTTGGAAACTGGTTGTTATTGATTTGCATTTTAACGACCATTCACACGGGGCTTCAGCGCTTGACAGAGGGCGTGTCGGAAGTTGGGACCGACACGATCGTCATAGCAGCGTCAGCCAATGAAATAAGTCAGCAATAGGCCACTATCTGAGCTGATTTGCATACAGCGGTCTGATAGGCTGACGCTTCCTTTTTCGCTTAAAAAGTTGAGCAAGTCCCAACTTCTGCAGCAAGCAATGCCACTGAAGTGGCGCCGACGGATCCACAATGCAGTTTGGCAACGCCTGAAATCACCCATTCAAAGTGAATAGGAAGCGTTGAAGCTGATGCACCGTGTGAATGGGGCGTAAGGCTTGGTTGTGTTTAAAAGATGCAAAGCAATGTGTGCTCATGCTAAATTTGTAAAAAATCACGTTATTTTTTAAAAAATCTTACTGTAATTATATACAGCTACTCCGCTAACATGAAAACGACTGTCAAACGACTGTCCTAGTTTATCTGAAAGGCCTGCCCTTAAGAGGCTCTGATTGGTCAGCTAGCATAATGTGCTGTGGTTCGCGGATCAGCTCCACATTACCGGACAATAGCGTGATGCTCCTACAAGATTGTGGGTGTTTACAGGGGTTTGATGGATAAACATCAAATTTTAGTGTAAGGAATGGGTTTGTAACTAGCTAACTGTACATTTCTAGTCAAACCATCCTTCTGCAATCTTATAACAAAAATGGAAATAAGGGCAGTATTAATAGCTTCAAATGTGCGAGAGCGTTGCTATTATGTGATTGTATTGTATTGCAATATGGAACAATAAAGTGTTGATGTTAAATCAAAAGTAATTCACAAATATTTGAAAATTAAATGATTTAATGACAATAATTTGCTATGGTTACAACTGAATTAGTTACAAAATAACTAATATAGCATTGTAATAATTGTACCTATTGTGAGTAGGCCTCAAAGAGAGCCTGAGAGCAGAGTCAGAAAAGATAGTTCAGAGCAGGAAAAGAGACAGAGCAAAGTTTAACAGCTATTTCGTTTCTTTCTTGACCATGTGACCAAAGCCCAAATACTGAGATAAACAAACTGACCAATAAAAATGTTGCCACATCGTGAAACCCCCAAAGTCTAAACGCCAGGCCCTGATCTAGTCAGTTTCTGCCTTTGGAATCAGTATGGACCTTCTTGGTGAAAAAGACATGTTTTGCCATATAAACAAATACATATGATCATTTTCATCCTTACAGTAGCTAAAGTGTTAATGGTGCTAAACAGCATTTCCTGTTATTTATATTCTTGTTAAGGACCTTGCTAAAACATACCATTAATGCTAGAAACTGTGCATGTAATAAATCAATTTTAACAAATAAAAATAAAAATATATAAAATAAAACAGGTTGTGGCTTATAATCCACAGCTTCTTCTATTATGGTTCGAGCTGCTCCTTTGAGTTTTTTGCTGAATCCAGCACTGAACTGGGAGAGATTCTGGAAACTGTCCTTTGTCAAATACTAGCTATATATTTATAATTCTTTAAAGCATAATTAACATTAAATTGTAAGGACTTCTCTCTTTGTGTCATGCCCTTTGGAAGGCCAAATACAGAAACATTGTAGCAGTCTCTGCTATAACATTACAGCACCTCTAGCTATGCCCCTTCACCTCACGGAGTGTATGCGCGTGGTGAATGCGTGTAACCTGAAGCATTTGTGATCTCACCAGCCTGAATGCTTGTCACCTGATGGTCCACTATCGCTGTAGCCACTGAGTTAAAAGCTTTCTTCCCTCTATTTTGTAAGTTTGGTGATTGTTTGTACTGTTCTCATGTGTTAATGGATGAGATGGCAGGTGTCTCTGTATGTTTATATGTTCTGCAGAGCAGGAACCTGCTAAAACAAAGCATCCATGCTGAGTCAGGCCCGATTATCTTTTAATCTTTTCCTGTTTATTCAATCATTCATTTTCTTCTAGCTTAGTCCCTTTATTAATCTGGTGTCGCCACATCGGTATGAAGCGCCAACTTATCCAGCACGTTTTTACGTCGTGGATTCCCTTTCAACCACAACCCATCTCTGGGAAATCTTTTCCTGTTTAAAAAATTCTAAATAAATAAATAAATAAAATGTAATTTTGTGTTGTCCCCAAACTTTGTTCGCTGTAGACTTTGCTAAGCTAACTCCTGAAAAAGCCAATTTCTCCCTTTTTGGGATTGTTGTTTATGTTCACGCATCTACATTACATATAAACTAAAGTTTAAAATATGATTATTTAATATCATTAGTACAATGTGGTCAGTCATTTTATAAAAGCCATCGACACTTTACAAAAAAAAAAACTAAATCAGTAATGTATGTTTGTAGAAAACTTAATGTTAATCAATAAATAATAAAAAAAACTATATAATAAATGAATTAATTCATTATTACATGAAATATTTGCTACGCAAAGTTGTTTTTTTGTAACCAGACTGGGTGGCAATAATATTTAATAGCACAACATGCTTGACTATGCTAGCTAGCCGAATCTGGACCCTTTGGTCTGAAAAGTGAGAAACTAGAGGACTGGTTCAACAAATTAGATTCAAAACAAGCCATTAATCTAATTAGTGCCTCTAGTGGAACAACAACATACTTCACCCTAAAATAAAGGTCATAAAACAATTAACGCACTGTGTTATTTTTGTGCTTAGGTTAAAAAAGACGAGTCTGGCACCATCCATGTCATCAAACAAAGGCAGCTTCAACTAAACTGTGACCTAATCAGTCTGAGCGTGAGTCAGACTATTACCAGCAATCATCTGAGTTTGATTACCTTCATGGCAGTATGCTGTTTCATGGTCTCCCTTGTCTCTTGGCAGTGGATAAACCCCCGGACGATTGTGTTGATGGACAGCACAGAAAAACTGCGAGTGGTGGACAGACCCAGTCAGGAGGAGCTGGAAACCGTGGACATGGCTGAGCTTCAGCTGGTATACAATAGCAGCCATTTCAAATCCCTCGCCACTGGTGGAAATGTCAGCCAAGCACTGGTAAGGGCCAATATCATGAGATGCCACAGTGTTCACCATTTGGTCTGGTACATATAGCTTATTGTGCAATGTATATATATATATATTTTCTCCACATACAATGTTTCAGTCAACAATTGGTATTCTTGAATAAACTAGCCAAATATGTGCTTACTACTTTAGGATTCTGGCCCAATTTGGTTTTCTGAGAATAAGTGTAAATATTGAAAATTTTTGGCTAAATCTGTAACATTAGATCGCTGGTCTGACATGTTTACCTACAGCCATTTAATGACCACTGCAGTCAAATTGTTTCAAAATGTTTGAGATGCTTTACAGCGTTTGACTGCTCTTATGATGACTGTCAAAACAAGAATCAGTTGGAGCTCTAGAAAGGAAATGGCTTGGTGAGAGAAAAAGAGAGCGTTGGAGATTTTGCACATTTCATAGGGTTTTTCATGGCTGCAAAATGAGGTGGTATCCTGAGTATTAAATATATGTTACTTGATCTTGGTCTAATTTACCTTATTTTTGCATCCTATCAGTTAAAACATTATCTTATTTTAATTACACTAAATGTAATTAAATATATCCCATTACTTACTCCTAGGGCCATTTATATCAAAGTTGATATTTAGCCGCACCACGTTGGTGTTCCGTAACATGTCACTCAACTCCCAACCTGGAGGATAAGAAGATACACACATATACTACAGACAATTTAGCTTACCTAATTCACCTATAGCGCATGTCTTTGGACTTGTGTGGGAAACCGGACCGCCCAGAGAATGCTCTTATCAAGTGATAATATTATAAAGCTTCTGATTCTGTTAGACAAGCAAGAGTAGGTAAGGATTAAATTTTTTTTAAATTTATTTGTAAGTTAAGTGTTCAGGTATAAGATGTGTTTAATGTGTCTTTTAAATTTAGCTAGGAAATCATTCCACTGGTAAAGAACATTAAATAAAAAGATTCTGAAAAGTGATTTATAGCTATATCATACACCTGGCACTAGATGTGTATAGTGCGGTTTGTTGCTATTTTCAGACCAGCGCCACTGTAATTTTCATATTTTGTGCCTCATTGTTTAAATAGCTAATACATTTGTGGCACTTTGTGAAATCATGGGCATGCTGGTCTAAAAATAAGGTGTTTTAAGGTGCTTCGTTGCCACGTTGCTATTTTGAGGAACTGAAATAGGTGGCGACAGTCCAGTGCAGAGTGTGTTAGTTATGCACCTATCCAGGCCCAAACACTTACACATTACTTAATATACACAGGATGTACAGCAGTACAAAAATATCTTTACATAGAAAAAAAAATTAGATTAGATTTGTCCACCTGTCGAGTGTTGGGAAACATATGCATCACCAAATGGGGCATAAGAATATGAAGTGTGTTTGGACAATGTTTTTTTGACCACACTTTGTTATTATTGTTTATTTATTCGTTTGATGGAAATTAGAGCTGACAACAAATCTTTGGGCTTAACAAAAAAAATTAAGAAATTAATTATGTAGGCTAATGGATATCTTCAGTGGAGTGAGTTTCCACCATTTCCTTACTTCACAAAAGTAAAGAAGTAAAGTAAAGAGAAAGTAAAGAGGCAGAACAGAGGAGGGTCATTCTTCATCCTTGCACAAATGGTCTGTTTTTGGCCCAATTTCAATTCCCTACACTGTAAAACCCAAACAATTTGAGGAAACTTATTGCAACAAACCATTTGAGTTAAAAAACTAATCCAAACGAGTACTGTAAACTCAATTAACCTATACCTATAATTAACCTATCCATTTTAGTAAACAAAGCAATTTGAGCACAGTAAAACCCTATAAATGAAGAGAACTCAAACCAACTGAGTACTGTAACACCCAATAAGGCAACTAAACTGTTTGAGAAAACCGAGTGCTTTAAACCATTTGAGTTAAAAAACTAATCTATTTAGGAACTGTGAACATACTCCATTTAAGTTGAAGTAATGAGGTAATTAATTAAGTCACTACCTTTAACACTAAGTTCAAAACCTTTTTTAAATGAGTAGAATTAACTTTCAGTAAATTTTAAGTTGACTACACTCATTTCATTTGATAAAGTTGACAGTTGGGTTTTACAGTGTACGTCTTTAAGCTAAAGAGAATGGGGACACCCCTACGCCTCATTTTGCAAATTCACCTGAAGGGGTAGGGGTGTTCCAGTTAAGTAAGGATAAAGTTTAAGGGGTAGAATTGGAAGTGGGCCAAACTGTTTTCTTGCTAGTGAAGTGTTCAGTGAAGAGTTCAGTTTTTTTCACTTTCAAAGTCAGCCATGTAATAGCAAATGCGCCAAATAGCAAATGCGACACAACTAACTCCTTAAGGGAATGGGAAATACAACTATGGTTTTATGCTCAAAATACACCCAAAACTCATTAAGAGAATAAGCACAACCCTGTTAGACCATATGCCAGGGCGCAGAGCGTATTTTTCCGTCCTTAAATAGCAAAAGTGTATTTGAACATGCCCTTACTGCTTTTGCTCCATGTGCTATAAAATTTGCACTTAGATAGTTAAAATAGAGCCCAGAGTCTCTTTGTAATAGTACCACAAGGCTGAACTCACTTTTTAAACAAAAGCTTCATTTGGGGGATATAGATTTGTGAAAGTAAGGGTGCAGAGTCTATTGCCATTCTGTATGCAAGAACCAATGTTTTGAATTTAACGCGAGCATCAATCAGTAGCCAGTGCAAGGATTTAAGGACATGGTCTCTGTTGGGCTCATTGAAGAACAGATAAGCTGCACTCTTTTGGATCACTTGCAGAGGTTTCAAAGTGGATGATGGAAGTCAAGCTAAGAAATCATCATAGTAGTCCAGTCTAGAAATGAGGAGTGCTTGGACCAGAAGCTACTCCGTCTCTTCGGTGAGGAAGGGTCTGATCTTTCTGATGTTGATTGTCATATGGTCTGACATTATGACAACTGAGATTTCACAGTGTGACATAAGGATAATGTTTGTGCTGTCTGACAATTGTACAGCCACAGTTTTAAAGGGCTATAAAGAAGGTACAGGGTGAGCCCAACTTTAGATGCATGATACAAAGTTTTTACGTGAATCATGTTCCTATGGGTCATGAAATCTCTGGAATATCTTGGAATTTTAAAAGCTCTCTTCTAGTCATGGGCCGGTATAAGATTCTGATGGAATGATAATCTTGGATAACAATATCATGGTTTGATAGTATTGTGGTTACTGCTGAAAAATAAAATCTTTTTAAATGTCTGCATAATAAACTAAACTTTTTTGCTTTCAAACACAGTATATTTTATTTTGAGAAACTGCCTTTGCACGCGATATCAGAATATAGCAAATTAACCTGATACAGTACACGCGATTACAAGTAACAAATCACAACTAAATACATTTGCAAGCTAGAGTAAACGAGGCAACAACTTTAATCACACGTACTTACACTTGATAAATGGAGGAAGAAACTGATCCATGTCCTGACATGTCCAATCAGTTGTCTTTACTGATCCTCCCTTACCAAAGAAGCATTCTTTGTAGCATGTAGTTTCCAGAAGTTTCCAGTAGTTTCCAACTGCTTAAAGCTGGGCTTATGCTGAGGTTTCATTTTTGGGTAGACTCAATAATATCCATCTGCAGTGTGACTTCAATCGACCAACATGTTTGTGTGTGTGTGTGTGTGTGTGTGTGTGTGGGTTTCTGTGTTAGAGGGCGAGGCCGCAGGTTTCAAATCTCCCGAGTTTGCGCGTGCACGTGAATAACTTGGTTTCAATAGTACGTCATGGCGAAACACCTAATGACTCGTTATCAAGGCGACTCGTTTAAAGCACTATAAGTCGACTTTCATAGATGAATCAACAGTTTTAAACACTGCACACTTACAGATTTAAGCCTTAGCTGGATATTTCACTTCACTTAGAGCTGTGTTACACGCTACATGGAAGGGCATTTTCAAAAATCCATAATATGGGGTGTTTAACTAAACAGAGGTAAATATATATGAAAAATAGCACAAAACAACTGCAAAAATAATAAAATTAAAATCACAACAACAGCTTCAGATGTGGTGTGATTCAAAATGTTAATATGCATTTCAATTTAAGTATCTAAAATTTTACTTTATGAAACTTTATTCAAGAATACATATGTGTTATTATATAGGCAGTCACTGTTTTTCATAAAAATTGGCAATAAAATCTTTTGCCGCAAGTATCATTTCTTTTTTTATTACTTTAATTTTTATTGAGATTTAAAAATTTTTTTTAAACATTTTACATTTGAAAATATGTAATTTTACAGTGTTGCACAAGAAATAATTAACAAATACAAAATAATAATTAGTAATTAAAGACACAACATTGAGGGGGTTACTTTGTTACAGATTCAATGCTTTCAGCAATTGTTAACATTGCAGTAATCAATCCATTTCTTCCAGTGCTTTAGAAATAAGTCCTTTTTAAGTCAAAATGTCAATTCTTCCATGTTGCTTATTTCCTTCAAAATTTCTATCCAAACAACAATAGAGGGGGTGTGATGCTTATACCAGTATCTGGTAATACTCTTCTTACTTGCCATCTTCATAGTTTTCAAGATAATTTGTAATAAAGTGTTTTGGTATCCTAAGATCTTTTCCATTTCTGTAATATTTTTGCACACAGTTGTCATTTCTAAGGTAAAAACTTTTCTAATTGGTGGAGCTAAGGAAGATTTTGGCTATGAGCATGGTTTTTTTAGTTGAATGGGCATAATTTGAAGTTACAGTGACCTGTGGCTTTTACAGAAGTGTATGCTCCCATTTAACAACCTGAGTGCTGATAGTGTGGAAGAAAAAATCTATCTTGAGTCTTGAAGAAATGCAATTGTCATTTGTGGCCAGCAAGAATACTTTACCATCTAATAGAGAGTATGCCTGAGGCTGAGACAAGGTTATGAGAACAGAGATTTAAGGCTCAAGGGTCAATGAAAAGGCCATTAGCCTGAACCCAGTGCCAATTCATGAGATATGATTATATATTTCTAAAGTTTCTCTACAGTTTGGCAGTTTTCCTCAACACATAAATGAGGTTTTAGTATTTGGGAATAGTGTTGAATGTTAAACCACTGTTTCTCTTTATATCTTCAGGCTCTAGTTGGAGAAAAGACATGTTACCAGTCTGTTTGCAGCTATGCGGGCCAGATTATGTATCTTGGAACAAAGGTAAAGGCACTCATTATAACACTGAATACATGCACAATACAAAAACATTAGAATGGGCTCTTTACATGGTTTACTGCCTGGATAATTTAGATGTAATGCTGTGCAATATTGTTTGCTTTTCTGTGCATAATCTTCTGATTTTATTTTATTGTATTATGTTACATCAAAGCTTTAAATGGCCATGATATTTCAAGTAAAATTATTCTGTAAGATATGATATAATATTGAACAAAATTACACCAAGATAAAGTCAGAGTTTAATTTGCCAAATGGAGCTTTCCAGAAAATTTCTCTCCAACTTGTAAAGAATTTCAAATGACCGTTGGTAGGGTTGGATCTCGTTCAAAACATTTTTGATGCTTTGAATTTGATACAGTTCCTGAATTATTCTTTTTTCAATAACAGGTTTATTAAATTAGTTTTAACATCAAGATTACAAACATCTTTTTTTCCAGTTTTTATTTTATTTAATAGATTAAAACACTTAGCCCGTACAGTATGTGCTGTTCGGAATGTTTTCATCCATTCTGGGGTGATTTTGAGTCTTAGTTTACCCAACACTTCATCTGTGTTTCAGCAAATGGAATATTTTTTGATGACGAATCTTATTTTGACATGTACTTTAGGAAAATGCTTTAATTTCTTTTCCAAAAATTCAACACTGCCATTTTAGTTATGTCTGTAGCTGTTTTCCCCCTATTGACTTTCATTATAATAAGATTTTTTGATTGCAAATCCATGACACCGAATAATCATAAGTCTTGATTGATCCAGAGTTTCCTTTATGGGATAAGGTAAATTTACATTTGTTTTACTATTGATCTTCAGTTGCAGTGCTAAAAAGGGCTAATTTCTGGATAAAAAAATATTATATGAAGTATAAGTGTTTGTGTGGGCGTGTGTGAGAGTGCAAGACAGACCTTTGTACACTTACCTTGATATGTTTAAGTAAATAAAAAATAAGCAGCTTTACTCTCCGACCTTAGTAAGTATAGTTCTGCACACATACTATGATTTGCTGTTTTATGCCGTAGAATTCCATATAAAAGTCAGAAACATTTTTGTACAAGCCTATCTAAAGGGTTAATGCTGCCAATCGATGATCTACAGTAAAAATGAAGTTTATCTCTTCCTAATAGGGAAAGCCACCTACAATCAAGAATGCATGATTAAATCAATGAGGCAAAAACTGTCATGAACATAATAAACAATACACAAGGGTTAAAAGGATAAAGAAACTCAATTTAAACAAACAATAAGTCAGTCCAAATAAGTTCAAGTAGTTTACCGTGAGAACGATTTCATTTCAGTATGTGAGGTTCACTCCTGCATTCTTAAAGTTTTTAATAACGTTGCAGATTTTTCTAAAAAAAAATGCATGCAGACAGATAATTGTGCTATTGCTGCCAAGTTATTTGAAAACAAGTTCGGATGAAGAAGCTATGTCTAAGGTGACTCATGATTTATGGATCATTGGAGAACAGGCGTTTGATGACAGCTAATGTTATAAAAAGTATATGTTAGCAAAGATAAATGCAGTTAGAATTAACCTCATTGTTACTCCTTTATACACCTAAGATCTCCTGTTTACACCTGTTCGATTGGAATGCAAGCAGGAAGACACGTACCTGTTTAAACCTGTCATTTAAATCTCTCTCTTTTGTAAACTTTTGACTGATTTTCTAATGGTATCATTTGAAGCGATAGTGTACAAAAAAGTAATAAATCAGGTAACACTATGAACTATTAAAATTTTTTTATGTCTGATGAGATAAAGACAACAATGCTGTTTGTTATGTCTTTTCCATGTACTTAACTATGCCCTTGCATACAGTTTCTATTCTATGGCGTCTTTGATATTTGTCTGCAGGGTTCTCATTCCAAGCCTTTTAGAACAAAATGAAAAACTTTTTAATAACGGTCTCTTTAAAATGACAACACACTGTGCTTTGGGCGCCTACACCATTAATCAAATAGATACACTTAGCTGTGAATCTATGTCTAATTTAACAAAATCGTCAGAATACTGATGCTACGGCATCTGGCACATCACAGCAGTCAGCATGTGACTTTTTATTTTCCTTCAAAAGTCTGTGGCCAATCCAAGTACTAGAGCAACAAAAAAGAGGTGTAAATACTAAATATTTATTATGAAAAATGCTTGATCTTTGATTTTATTTAAAATTGTCATTTCATTTTATCGTTAAGTGATCACCATGAAAAATTATTCTGGTTTGCCTTGGTTTGTTTTTATTTTTCGATGTCTGTTAACCTGGTGGCATTTTTTTTTGCAGTCGTGTATCACAAGTCTATGTTATGTACTTACCTTAGGTAAAACCACATATTAAATCTCCCCCTGAACCTAACATTAACCCATATAGTTAGATACAATTTTTATCCCAGTACTTTTTTTAGTAATTACACATACTGTCAAATAAAATGCAACCATTAACCTCATTGATAAAGAATGGAAGATCATCAAGTGAAAGATATAGTAAGGGTAAAAAAAAATCTAGTTTTATTTTCAAAACTCTTCTGTTGTTATGCTCATTGCCACTGCAATGGATAAGTTCGGAGGGGGGCGAGCGTTGCGCATGCATTTATAGTATTCGAAAAAAAAGTATTCCAGAAGTACTTGCATGACCTACTACATCTGGCGAAACTCTGAAGTGCACATCCGATGGATGCTGCGCTATCCTATGATGCCTCACAAGAGAATTCATGAATGGGAGTGAAGCGAATCGAAGCAATTGACGTGGGTAGGGGATTTACATTTACATTTAGTCATTTAGCAGATGCTTTTATCCAAAGCGACTTACAAATGAGGACAAGGAAGCAATTTACACAACTATAAGAGCAACAATGAATAAGTGCCGTAGGCAAGTTTCAGGTATGTAAAGTGTAAGAAGCAAAACATAAGTTATTTATTTTAATATATTATTATTATTTTTTTGTAATACAGTAAGCGGTGGAGCCAGAGAGGCAATTGCAGATTAGGAAGGGAAGTGGAGACTAAATAGTTGAGTTTTTAGTCGTTTCTTAAAGACAGCAAGTGACTCTTCTGATGCAGTTAGGGAGTTTATTCCACCAACTGGGAAGATGGAATGCGAGAGTTCGGGAAAGTGATTACTTCCCTCTTTGGGATGAAACCACGAGGCGATGTTCATTCACAAAATGCAAGTTTCTGGAGGGCACATTAATCTGCAGAAGTGAGAGCAGATAAGAAGGAGCAAAGCCAGAAGTTGCTTTGTAAGCAAACATCAGAGCTTTGAATTTGATGCGAGCAGCAACTGGCAGCCAGTGCAAACGGATGAGTAGCGGAGTGACGTGCTCTTTTAGGTTCATTAAAGACCACTCGTGCTGCTAGGTTCTGAAGCAGCTGAAGAGGTTTGATAGAGTTTGGTGGAAACCCGGCTAGTAGAGAGTTGCAATAGAGGAAGGGTCGGACCTTTCTGATGTTATAGAGTGCGAATCTGCAAGATCGAGCAATTCTAGAAATGTGGTCAGAGAAGTTTAGTTGGTCATTAATCATTACTCCAAGGCTTTTCACCGTTTTGCATGCAGTAAAGGTTTGCTCCATCCATCTGGATTGAAAAGTTATAATGTAGAGTTGGGTTGGCAGAAACTTCAAACATTTCCGTTTTCGTGAGGTTAAGCTGAAGATGATGATCTTTCATCCAGTGTGAAATGTCCAACAGGCAGATTAAAATGCGAGCTAGAACCGAGGGATCATCAGGGTGAAAAGAGAGGTATAGCTGGGTATCATCAGCATAGCAGTGGTAGGACAATCCATATTTCTGGATGACTGATCCTAAAGATGTAGATGCTGTAGGTTGGACACCTCTCCCCTCCAAGACATTCTAAATGACCTGTCAGAGAGGTAAGATCTGAACCACTGAATAACAGTGCCTGCAAAGCCCAGTGACTCAAGCGTAGGTTCAGTGTCAAAAGCAGCTGACAAATCCAGCAAGATAAGGACTGATGATTTAGAGTCTGCTTTAACCAGTCTGAGATCCCCCATGACCGAGAGCAGGGCAGTCTCAGTTGAGTGGCCTTTCTTAAAGCCAGATTGCTTGTTGTCCATGAAGTTGTTTTGATTAAGGTCACATGATAATGACAAATTGCTAATGCAGTACATCCGAGTTCCATTCATACGACTCACGTTCATACTGTGTAGAATGTACAGTTTTATGCAAAGGTTTGGGTACCCCTTATAATTTTTATAATTGCAAGACATAGACTGCTGGCCTTTCAAATCAGCAATTTTACTTGGATATATTTTATTCCCTTGAAAAAAGGAACCTTTCACTTCTGACATAACAGACAGGTGCAACAATGTGGACACCCTAACAGAATAATGACATCTTTTTTTATGCCACCTTTTGCTGTAATAGAAGCATTTAGATGCTTTTATTAGCCCTGAATTTTCACTGAAGGCATCGTGGACCATTCTTTCTTGCAAAATTTCCCCCATTCAGGTTTGATAGGTGCCGAGCATAATGGCCATTTTTAAATAAATCCATTCCCTATGAAGTTCAAGTCTGGGGACTGAGATAGCCATTCTAGAACATTGTTTCACGTCTGAGCAGTCATTGTCCTGCTTAATCATCCAACCCTGCTGTAACTTCAGCCTCTTGACTGAATCCTAAACATTGTTCTTCAGAATCTGCTGATACTAGGTGGAATTCATGCAACCTTCATTTCTGACAAGGTGTCCAGTACCTGTGCTTGGCACACATCCCCACTACACGATTGACCCTCCACCATATTTTACAGTAGGGAGTAGGTTCTTCTCCTGGACTGCTGTGTTTTTTTTTTCTTGATGCAAAGCCTCTATGGTTGTGGCTTGTGTCCACAGTATATTTTTCCAAAATGATTTAGGCTTGTCCTGATGAGCCTTTGCATACCTCAAATGACTTTTCTTGTTGGTTGAATGCAGAAAAGGCTTCTTCTGCACCACCTTCCATTGAGCTGTTATTTGTAAAAAAAGTGTGCTGGAATGTGGAATGATTTACAATGAAATTATCAGCAGCAAGATGTTCCTAGAGCTATTTGGAGGTGGTCTGCAGTTTGTCTGTGACCATTCTAGCCATTTTCACCTTTGTCTTTCACAATAAGAAGCACAACTAATAAGCTGATTATTGGTTGCATCTGTGGTTTGATTGTTAAGGTTCACTGAGTCACTCAAATCAATTTTGTTTTGTAATCAATCTGCATTAGGGCACTACAGGTTTTGAAATCCACATGAAAGAGAAGGTGCCCAAACTTTTGCATAGCCGATTTTTCAGTTTCAATGTAATTTCACACATCTCAATACTGCTACACTACAGATTGTTTGTCTGAAAAAAATACATTGTCTATCTTTCTCCAGAAATTGAATGGCATTTCACTTTAATCTTCTCTTATAAAGAAAAAAAAACTATACAGCCATAAAAGGTACCCAAACTTTGTTGTGTTGTAGTTGTAATTTAGAAATCAATGCGTCTGGATTAGGGTTCCACGGTTTACCTGTACTATGATAGTATCGTGATACTATGGCTCCAAAATACTGGTGTTGCCACTGTAGTTTCTAAACGGTAGTATTGTCATTAATGGTCAGTCTACAATAGATAATGCTGGATGTGAAAAAGTCACTAAAATGCTCACACATTTGTTTTAAAGCCCTTTAAGGTTGCAAGTTTTCTAAAGTTTCAAACACACATCTGAATCGATTAATTTCTGTTCCTCTCAATATGATTTAGTAGTTACAACAATCTGTGCATAAGCCCTAAGATTACATCCAACAAGAAGAAAAAATAAAAGAGAAATGATTTCGCACTTGCTATTTACTGACACGTGGATCAGCCAGACCAGGTTTTTAAACAAACTTTCTGTTACCGACTGCATGACATTTTGTTGTATTTTCTTTTAAACATGGACATTTATTCAAACCAGTCTCTTCTAGTTGACTAACGTTTAGTCGACTTATTAGGGGTTTGATGCCAAAAAACTTGAATTCCTCACACCATTTAGAAAGCTGATTTCATGGTGTTTGTATATCAAAGCAATTAAATCTTTTGATCTCAACTACATTATTCTGGATTTTGCCGGTAGCCATATCACTCCACATGTCGTCCCTTCTTAACTTAATCTTTCAGATCTGCCCAGCTAATATTCCTCTGAGGTTTTTTACATTCACTATAGTGAATGCATGAGATTTGCTGTAATAAATAGATGAGATTTGCAAGGGTATCTTGTGAACTCTGAGACTGGTAGCGCATGTTGGGTTGCTTGCGTTGAGCTGTAAGTTTGGCTGACTCCTCCAGCACCCCTGCGACTGAGCTCTGGCACACTCAAGTGCTATTATGGTAATCGCACATCACGCAAACCCTGAATATTCATTGAGGTCTGCTCTCCACCATGTCCTCACTGAACTTCCTGTTACCTGCAGCTTGTGGGAGGGAAGAAAAGAGAAATGAAGGAGAGCGGGGCAGCTGGAGAGAGGGCTGGAAAGAGGGATTGCATTCAAATTGCCCATGGGTTATCCATTAGACATGGTAGTGGGCAAGCTCTGGGAGGTCACATTAATTCTTGTGCCGTGTATCACTTGTGCTTCTTATTTAATAGCTCAGCCAGTGCTTGAATAAACAGCTAATGTGACCTCAGTTTTATGAATGAGTCTAATTTTATGCTCTATCAGTACGTTTAATGGCAAATACATATACCTCACAGGGCTCAGACATATTTTCCTTCCTGACTAGGGCCAGATTTTACTAGCAGTGGCAACTTTTTGCAGATTCGTTCTGTAGAATCTGAAATTTGTAATAAATTGTGTGTACATTAAATAAAATCAGTTCTTGTTTTTATTTATTTCTTTTTTCTATTATTTGTTTTGCATTAATAATTTCAGTTATGGTTATATAATCATTTTAAATCTGTTATTCATTTAGTCATTCATTTATTAAAAATTAATTTATCAATTTATAAAATTAAATTTATTGATTTGTTGATTTTATTAATTGTTTAGTTTTAGTGCTTTTCCCGTTGTTTAGTCTTATTTTGATGGTGTTTCATGAAATGTTCCCTTCCACTCATATAAGATATGAGTGGAGATATAAGATATGAGAGTCTTGTGGCCTGATGTACATTTTTTTATGTTTGTGCTGTTCGGACGAAGTATGAGAGCGCACCGAACCACATGCAGCTAAGATTGTTCAATAAATGCTGCTCTTTTATTATCATCACTTCATCTCCTGCTTTTACTCTTCTCTGGCTTACTTCTATTGTCGACTCCTTTATTGATGGTAGACTGCTACTTCAGTTGTATACTGGTTAACAGGTTTGGGTTCTGGAAACTTTGCTGACTTGTTGTCCAAAAACCTGGAGAAACTGACATTGCCTGACAAGATCAGGAGTCTGCAACTGGATCTTATTTACCTGTTGTGAAGACTGTGATCTAACAGTTCATAAATATAATACATTTTATCAGCTATATGAAATGTGAATTATGTGATTATTTTCATTATATAAATCAGTTACAGTAACAACTAGGGCTGCACGATTCTGGAAAAAAATGTAAATCAGGATTTTTTTGCTTAAAATCAAGATCACGATTTTTTCACGATTCTGTAAATTTAAAATAAAGGTTAATATGATTAGCCTATTATTATTGTTAATTCTCAAACATATGGTAATACAACAATAGTAATAATAGGCCTATGTGTAGGTCTACTGTTGCTTAAAATGCTACATTTTGTAAAGTCATTATGGTGGACTTGAACAGACTTTCAGTATGTCCTGTTTGTTAATTCACAGCAAAAATGATGACATCAGAATATAACTAATCATAATTATATAGTTGATTTATTATGTTTAAGACATGTGACAACATTATGAGACCATTTGTTTTCATTGGTAAAATTAGAATTTTGTCATTATCAGATTCCTTCATGCATTATATTTAACATTATATATAAGCTAGGGCTGTTATTCTGACACCGTAAACGTTTATTTTCACAACACTCTGTGTTCGCTACAGTATGTAAGAAAAAAACGTATCAAATGCTAGTCGTAATCATAACTGTAAAATGCGAAGTGATCAATTAAATGATGTGCGCACAGGTTTCACTTTCACTTCCGCGTGCGGCTCATGGTTGCATTCACTATCAGAGAAAACACATACATGCAAATCAAACTTCATGCATGACCCTCAATCGACTACTCTGTGCAACAAACTGAACGTTATTTACAACTTCATTACCTGTTATTCATAGCCTATGCAGGTTGTGTTCACTTAAGTAGGCGTCATGCGTGCACGCACCAGTAAACATACATTGCGTCAGTTCGCATCTGATTTCGCGGCCACAAATACATCATAACATGAAAACAGAAATAACATTTTGGGTGAATTATTCCTTATAAATACAGTATGTGACACTTTTAACGCCATTTGAAGATATCAATGTTGTTGTAAAGACTTGTTTGACTGCTTTGCTTCTCTCCTGACCTTGAAAATATGATTGGCTGAATCGTAGAAAAGCTTAATTGATCGTGTGTAAGGTTGAATCGAGATGGTAGTCTTTTTTTGATTAATCGTGCAGCCCTAGTAACAACTATTTAAACAGTTTATTCATTTGTTCTGTTTTAACTGATTGACATAATTGCTGATTAACCTTTATGCCTGTATGAATTCATACAGTTTTAAAAATGAAACGTGGCATCCACCCTGCTCATAAACCCAACCTTCATTGGGGGATGAGCAAATTATCCCAAATTGTAAGAATGAGATCTTACGAATTCCTACGAATTAGCCACTAAATCAAAAAGTTGCTGTGAGGTTGTGCTGGAATAAACGTTAATTTATTTCAACTGTCAAAGTACACATTTTTTGGATTTATCATCTAACATTTTTCAGCTTTTTTATATAAAAATGAAAGTAAATACTTGTTTTTATTAATTCGTTCACATATCAGAAGAATATCAACTCCATTTGCAATATGAAAGTTTAGTTTAATCCAAAACACCAAAAGTTCTGAGATATATATATCTTGCAAGATTGGCAAGATACAGTACAGGCACAACTTAGAAACTTACACTGTCCCAAGCTATTAGATTGCTCTTAATGTTAGGTCCTTTTTAAGAATTGTTAACCAATCACTATACTGTTTTTTTCATAGTCTGTGCACATCATGACTCTGAGGAACTGGCGTGAGGTAAGACATCATTTTATAATGCTTTACTGACTTTATATCAGATAAGCGTTATTGAATCTGATGATGATGGAGTGATTCTTATATTCTGCAGCGTGTGGATTACCTGTTGAAGCAGGAGAAGTTCATGGAGGCTCTGTCTCTTGCCTGGTCCTTTCATGAGGGCACTGCCAAAGCTGTATTAGGTCGGTCCTTCTGTTCCCATCAACTGTAAAATGTGTGCATTTGTCAAGTTTTAAACCAAATTACACTTATTTTCTCTGAAAATGCCTGAAACTTTTACATGTCTGAGCTCTTAGTTTGTTGTCTAACTTTGATAAAATTAGTATTTTTTTCTTTTAACCTATAGCAAAATTTGAATATCAAAAGACCTGTTTAAAAGAACAGTTTAATACCTGTAATACCCAAATCAGTATGCAAATTTGTTTAAAACTGTAAACCATATAAACCAGAACACACACAAAAATTGGTTTACTGTAGCATGTTGTGCTTCTCTATTTCTAGGTTTGTTTGCAGACCCTGCTAAGAGAAAAGGTGTGGTTGCAGACAAGGTAAGAGAAATGACACATTTAAAAGAATGTTAATAGAATGTCACATCTATACAACGTTAGTTTCACAAGTTAAGACATTTTCCTAAAGCGGTAGTTCACCCTGAATTGTAAATTATTTTATCATTTACTCACCCTTAACTTGTTTTAAACCCGTTTAATCTTCTTTCTTCGGTTGAACACAAAAGTAGGTATTTTAAAAAAATCTGTAAACCTGTATTCACTGACTTCCATAGTACATGGATGTGATTCTTCCATATGAATACGGATTTTCCGTAATTTGGGTAAATCTTTTTTTTTTTTTGAGGGGGTGTCTTTATCAAAGCAGGCGACTTGCTTCATTCTGGATGTCTTTCAGGGATTTAATTGTAGACCTACCTAGGCTACTGTGTAAATAACATAATGATATTGTGTAGTGACAATATACAACATTATGAAATTGCTTTCAATGTGTGCACGACTGTGCACTTTTTCTGCTCTCACATTTGCATATCGCGACCACGTGTGCTCTATGTACATTATAAATACAGCTGCAGGACGCACATTTGTTACTATTCTTAATATGTAAGAATAATTACTTATCATGTCTTCATTAATTCAGTGCTACAGCCTAGCACTTCTAATGTATTACCTGAAAGTGTCATAAGTTTAGATGGTATTACAAATACAAAAAAAATATATTTTTTAGATAATTAAAACTATTTAAAACAGGGACAAAGCTGGAGGAAAAAGAAAGTGAAAGTGATTAACTCTTGTTATCGATGAGGGTGGAATGTTAAAGCATATTAGGCTACTCAGTTCAACTGGATTTAATATATTCACAGGTCGAATTGTTGACTGACTAGTAGTTTAGTTATCATGTGAAATAAAGAGTTTGCTAAATTACAGGGAAAGTTATATTCTCTGGAGTTTGGACACGAGAACTACCCGGATTAGTGGCGCCATCTAGCGGCATTGTGTGAATTGTTCTGACACAAAGTATAAACCTTTTTTTAAAAGGGGAGCAGGGTGTCGTCTTCTTTTTTTTCCCTTGGCTGATCACATGCATGATAGTATTTTTTTTTCTTTTATTAAAAATTGTTACAGGTTTTTTGCTTTCTTTAAAAACCCAGAAACTTAAAAACATTTTGAACCACTTAATGTAGGATAAATATAGATTACATTTTCAATTTTACGTGAACTATCTCTTAAAGCTACATGTTGTAAGAAGGGATTGAAATAAAGGATGCCCATTATACAAATTTTTAGAGGATTTTCATGGTCTGAATAAGACCTTGTTAAGCCGTGAAGACAGAAGGTCTTTGGTTTATTATTCAGGGATTTTTGGCTTCAGATACAGTAAGGCTACATTGTGTGACATCAAACATCAAGGGGGAATGTGGCTGGTTTGGGCCTCATTTACTGGATTCAGAGTCTGCAAACTTAGCCAAAAGACATTTTGAAGCACCTTCTGGTTTATCTTAGTCAGGGGTTCATCCTACAGGCAGATAATGGCCTGAAACCCTCCTCCAGGCAATGTCAGAAATACCTAAGATGAAAAGAACAAAACAGTAGGCTTCAAATAATGGCCGGTACAGTCTCTTGAGTTAAACCTCATCAAGCTGGTTTAGAGAGAACAGGACTGAGAGGTTAAAGCAAAGTAACTTACAAGTACGACACATCTGTAAGAACTTCTGCAGCAGTGTTGGAGAGACCTTTGTGAGCATTTGATATAAATAGTTAAAGTTTGTCTGTTTTTCTGCAGTGTGTTTGAGTAAAAAAAGTAGTTGTGTTGTGTTCAATTTAAGTTTTGGGTACTAGCTGGACATTCTTTTAATTCAACAAAATGTTGTTCCCGTTTCTCAGACATGATTCTTTTCCACCACATCCCAGAAGTGTTGTTTTGGATTGAGATTTGGTGACTATGAGAGATGTCATGATGTCATGTTATGGTTAAGAATCCAATTTGAGATTACTTGAGCTTTGTGTCAAGGTGCAAACTGATACAAATGGGCCAAAACTGTTTAAGAGTATACCTCTCAGATCCAGCTACCAGCAAGAAATATTTATAGAAGGCTGGGTGGATTATTGCTTTCATGTTTTTATGCTTAATTCAGTAACATTCTGTAAAATATGTTGCAACATGCCTTTGTTTGAGTTAAAGGGGTTGTTCATCCACAGGTCATCCATTAAAGAATAATTTGAAATGGATCTGTGGTCCTTCCTATAATGGCAATGAATGGTTATAGGTATTTTAATAATAAAAACAAACAAGAGTTCTGATAATAAAATTATTTATCTGTTTGTAGCAACAGCGATGGCAACAGCAAAGTAACTTATTGTAGGTAAATACAGTTGAAAACAAAACAATTAGTCCTTTTCTAAAATGTTATTTTTTTTCAGATATTTCCTAAGTGCTTTTTAAATTAGAGATAGTTTGTTACTAGAAAGTTACTTTGATAAATACTAGTATTCAGCTTACAGTGCAATTTAAATGCTTAACTAGGTTAATTAGGTTAACTTGGCAGATCATTAGACTAGGCATGGGACAATAGCCGTTTTCAAGATATACAGTGGAAAAGTCAAGGTTTGAAAATACCGTTCCTATATGTGTAGGATTTTTCAATTCATATATATATATATATATATATATATATATATATATATATATATATATATATTTTTTTTTTTTTTTTTTTTTTTTTTTTTTTAAATTTTAGGACAACAGTATGTCCAGCAGAAAAAAAGATATCCAAAGATGCCATTTTAAATGATTTTTGAAACTAATGAAAACAGCAAAGGTCAATAGCCTCTTTTACACATTGATACTGGTAAATATCTGGAATGACTTTAACGGTAAATTTAAAAAAGCTGTGTTCACACAGGCAAAGATGTTATAGAATTTTTCCAGAAAAGACCAATTACACATCCATTCCAAAATACCCGTAAATTCTGACATCATTAAACAGAAATGAGCTCTAAACGGCTGGGCTTGTATTTGTAAATATTTGACGACAAACTCTGTGGATGGATAAGTATTGTGAACAAGTTCAATAAAAACATATGGAGGAACATTTTTGCATGTCGAGATGTACATGTTATGTGTGTGTGTGCTGGCGCTCACCGGCTGCTTCACATGCACACATGTCAAGCAACTGAAGGAAGCAGAGCTTGAAAGTAAACAAACAGCGGTTCATCATAAGCATTTTATAGCAAATTTTTCCCACAATTGGTATTAAGAAGGAACATAGAAATGTTATCTGACTAACATTTAGCGGCTAAATGTGTCTAAAAAAATATTCAAAAACTTTTTATTTTCATAAACAACGCGGATGTGGATGCATCTAAATGTTCTGACTGGCTGGAGTACATGTCTCACATCAGCGTGTTCTAAGCGTGAACACACTCTTTTCAAAAATTATCCTTATGCGTTCACACAGGGTTCTTACAGGTGCTGGAAATCCTGGAAAATGCTCGATTTTTAATATAGTGTTTTCAAAGTTAGAAAAGTGCTTAGATTTTAGACAAAGTGCTTAAACCTGCTTGAATTTGAATTTGCAGGGCTAGAAATTTAAACTGTTTTTGTTGCATATGCGCATGATTTTATCTATGTGACCTTAAAATATATTTTGGAGCATATCTGCGAGTGCATAAATTGTTTTCATTGCAAAATGTTCGCCGCATGCGCGTATTTATGTGGCTAATAATGTGCCAAAACAATCTGAATTTGAATTGTTAAATTGAATTATTAACAATTGTAAGTTAATAATACTGATTTTCCTATTAGAAATGTTTTGAATGTGTTTCTTAACTTGATTATTGAACATCTGAAATTTAAGACAACTTAATTTTTTAAGTCAGATTTTAATAGACTTAGTTATAAACTTTGAATTCAAAATCTGTAGAATTCAAAGACTGTAGATATTGGGTATGTAAAAATACAGTTTCAAGTTTTTTAAAAATTCAAATGAACACAATTAAAATTCAGATTGTTTTGGCACTATTAGCTTCATATGTATTTAGGAGACATTCACCCAGAATGCATCTTTGCACCTGAAACGCCAGTCCAGTGAATGTAAAAAAAATTGCAATGCACATGAAATATCATGAACAACTGGTCATGAAAGTTTGATACTACACCCAAACAAAATCTGATTGTAAGCTAATTTCTTGAGATATTTACTTTAGGTAGAAAGAGACCAAACTTAAAAAAACACTTCGAATAACTGAACTTTTAAAAATGTATTTTTTATCATTTTTGGGTGAACTATCCAAAAAAATTTAGGCTCTAGAGCACTCAACAATTTAAGTTAAAATGTCGTATTGTGTTTTTTTTTAAAAATATTTATATAATAATTCAGGGGGGCTAATAATTCTGACTTCAACTGTATATAAACGTAATTAACCATGGTCATTAGGTGCTGGAAAAGCATACAAATGCACCTAGAAAGTGCTAGAAAAGTGCTGGAGTTTGAAGTTGAAAAAGGTGTAAGAACACTGCACACAGTGCAGCATTCTGGCATAGCGGCATAGCAACTTCTCTTTCCGGAAAATTGCCAGAACGAATTTACCGGTATTTTTAAAAAGAGCCTGTTCACACATACAGACCTTTCTGGAAAATTGACGTGTGTAAATGTTTCTCAAAAGAAAATATATTGTGTTTAAAGGGCGAAAAAGTTTTTTTTTTGCAGACATTTAAAAAGAATATATTTTAGAGTAGTAATCACAATACAGTGAAACTGTGATATTTTTATCTAGGTTGTCATACCATTAGAAAAATATACTGGCCCATGCCTACATTGGACAACAGTAATTTGTTCTATAGCAATAAAATAATAATAATAATAATAATAATAATAATAATAATAATAATAATAATAATAATAATAATAATTATAAAGAAATCTTAAGGGGGCAAATAATATTGACCATAGTAAAGTTTTTAACTTTTATTTTATTTTTATTCCAGCTAAACTAAAAGAAATAAGACTTTCTCTAGTAGAAAACCAGAATAGGAAATACTATGAAAAATTACCTTGCTCTGTTAAACATCACTTGGGATAAATTTGAAAACATAATTAACATTTCACAAGAGGGCTATTAATATATTTCTCTGCTGATTTTCTCTCTTCACAGATGGTGGAAATTTTGCTACAGTATGTGGAGCGCTCTCTGAAAAAGTGTCCAGAGCATGGGAAAATCCAGGTGATGGAGCAGCACTTTCAGGTAATTGCTCTCCCAGAGAAGGCCTTTCAAATGAGCCTCAAATGGGTTTATGGAGTCATTAAAGTTAGTGCTTAAGAAGTCAACTGTTTTTTCATATTATTATTTTACGATCAAGATAACATGTAACGGGAATGGGTCTGAGCTGAATAGTTTTTCAGCATTACAAAGGCTTTTTAGAGAGGTGAGAGTGAGGGGAGCAATGCAGACAGTCTCCTTTATGTCAGTCTTTAGGCCTCCGGCATCCATTTTTAAACTGCATCTCATCACAAGGTGGAAACCGCATATAATAATGGCTCACTAATGTCATCTCTCCACTGCCTCTGGGTCTAGCTCGCTCTCAGATTTCTTTTTGCCATTAAGAAGCACTCTGTCATCACAAAAATAAGGCACTCACCAAGGCCAAATGGTAGATTTAGCTCTGTTTATCTAGGCTGATGTGAAATGTTCTGTTGCTAAACTGCCTGTTTCTCTGTGATATTTCAGCTCGTTTTAATATATTGTAAGTTGTTGTTTTTTTGCTTATGTAGAATTTTGAAATATTTTCGTTTAAATTATTTTTAAAGAAAAGTGAGATTGATTGAACATTATTATAATAGTTTCACAATCTTTTTCAGCCCTGCGACTTGGTTCACCACACAATAATTTAAAAAGGATGACAGAAATATATATATATATATATATATATATATATATATATATATATATATATATATATATATATATATATATATATATATATATATATATATAATTCTGAAAATTAGCTAAAGGTCATGAATTAAAAATTTTATCAATATATCATTAGAAATTAATTAATTAATTTATTATTAGAATATTATTCTTTAAAGTGTGCAGTTGGATGGTTTATTGCTCAAAACTAAAAACAAAATGACATTTTGTGCTCTATTTTAATGATCTAGGCGCAAAGTCTAAAGTGTATGGCGCAAAAGCATTAGGGATGTGTCCAAATCCACTTTTGCTATTTTGACCCTTTAACTGCCTGCTCTACCAAATGGTTGACCATATTTTGGCTATTTTAAATAATGACTGTTAAAGTTGTTTAAAGAATGACTGTTTTAAATTATGGTTTACACGACACTAACTAGCGACATTAGGAGTTAAGAAATCCAATTTTTTTTTTCTTGGTGGGACAGTTAGAGGTAAAATACAGTTTACGCTAAGACGCACAGTCTAACAGTGTCGTGCTTAATGAGTTATGTGTGTGTTTTAAGCATAGAATGCATTAAACCAATCGGAGTCTTATCTCCATTCCCTTTAAGAGTCAGTTGCATTGCACCATGGTGCATTTGCTATTTAGGCTGCATTTACACTGCAGATCTTGATTGTCAGTTCTGATTTCTGTGACTGTTTCCAATTTTATTTGTTGACCAACTTATGTCATCTTTTAAAAGTGACTCGTATAAGATTGTCTGTATTTACAAAGCACACATCAAAGGCGCAATGACCAGGAAAAAAGAGCGGGTGCGTCTTATATTAAAAGAGCACTCTTTTCCTGTTTTTAATTTGTTCACAGGATTTAATTTTTTTAAATTCTTTTTGACAAGTTGTTTTGCTGTAGTTTATGACAGAAAATTTCTCATTTGGCCATCTTCTTTTAATTTATGCTTTTCTTAAACCAGTGGGCATAATCCCTATGGTGTGATTTATGCATGTGATGTATGCAACAGTTTTATTTAAGTTTAAATTGGTTACGTGGCGGATGTTGCGCTCTCTCTTTCTCTCTAATTAACATGCTGAAATACTTGTGCTATATGACAATATAAAAGCTTTGTTAGTCCTGGTGTATGAGATTTAAGGCTTGGGACTCTGCTGAAGTCTGTTCTGAAACTATAGCACCAGAGTTGACGTCGTTCTCTATGGTTTATAATGATGTGCGATCTACAGTACCTGCTTACACTGCAGACACGAGGGCAGAGATACATTCATATCGGATAAATTTCAGAAAAAAAAATGAATTAAGTCACTTGACTTATGCAGTGTAAATGCAGCCTTACATTGCAGACTTTGTAGGTAGAAAAATTGATTGCTTCACTAGTAATAAAACAGTCAAACAGACCATCTGCGCATTGATATAAAATGAGCCTCTTGCTTTCGGCCTCTACTTTTTCTTTACTTTTTTAACCTACTTTACTTACGTTCGTGTTCATATTTAATTTTGTTTAAGCGCAAAGATTTGTTTAAAAACTATTTCGAAATTCAGTTCTAACTTCCAGAAAATAAATAAATGAACAATAATAACAAAGTGTGGTTAAAAACCAGTTATATCTAAATACACTTCCCATTCTTATGCCCCATATGGTGATGCATACGTCCCCAAAACCTGATAGGTGGACAAATCTAAACTTGTTTTTATTAAAACAAATATAAATTTGCATGTAATAAATACCACTAATAATGCATTTGCTATTTTAACAACAAAGCACAAAATGTAAAAAAAAAAAGGATTTGACTGGTCTGAAAATAGCAACAAATCGCGACAAACCTGTCTTGCACCTTATTGCGCCGATGTATGATAGGGCCCTTGGTGTTTGTTCAAACTACTTATTTAAAATGTGCTGAAACAATGATGCACATTGTTTTTTTATGGGATTTTTTATACAGTATTTTCAATCCACTTAATTTTGTAAAAACAAACAAGTTAGCTTAATACCATCATGTTGTACAAAAATTGATTGTGTGGAACCCAGCATTTTTTTTTTTTACAGTGAATGATTTTTTTTTCCTGTCTCTACTTGCTAATAATGGTAGATTTTCTTAAAAGAAACAAACATGGCATGTTGAGTATGTTTTACTAAACTTTCCACTTATTTAATCTTTTTGTCAACGCCTGCTTCTGCAAAATGTTTTTCTTACTTAGGACTTTTTGTCTTGTTTTTATTCTAAATATATAAAAATTCTTAAATAAAGAAGCATTTCCTAGACAAGCAAAAAACATTGACTTTTTTCAGAAATAATTTTCCAAAAACCTTACAACGAGCAAAACAATCAGCCAATGGGGTAAGCAAATTAATCTTGACTTTTAGTTTTGGCATAAGATTATTTTGCTTATCCCATTAATAGATTAGCTTGTTTCAGGGAAAAACTCGAAATTTTTTGACATTATTTCTGAAAACAAGACATTATTTTTTGCTATTTACTTTTTTGGACAAGAAATGAGACAAAAATCCTATAGAAAAAACTTTTTTTGCAGCTAAATTGCTGCCTTTAAAAGCCAAATTGCTCAGTCTAAATATTAATACTTAAAAGTTCAGAAAAGTTTATGTAAGTGTAATTTATTCAAATGTCATCCTTTAATTTACTTATGATTTTTAGCAAAAGCTAATGTAGTTTGCAAAGGTGAGGTTGCTGACACGTAATATTTTCAGTATCTTTGAGAGAAAACATTTCTAGCCGTACTTGATGATTGCTTATTAGATGACATTTCAAACTTATTGAGCTTTAGAGATTAATTTCCAGCATACAAAGGGTGCAAAGTCATTTTGTTTAAAGTCAAAATTTAATTGATATTTTTATTTCTGTAAAGAATGACTCACTCAGATAAGCTTGTTATTTACTGGTAAACAATAGCCTTGCTATGGATGTTTTGTCACTTAATATAGCCCTTTGGAAGCTTGTAAGTTTTCCATTGAGAGCAATTAGACATTGCAGACCAGTCTTGTCTGGTAAATAAGGGTCAGGTGTGTTCAAACATTTAGTGAAAAATATATCTATAGTGTTTTCAAGCAGATTTAGTTCTGTAATGTGACAGGCTAAAATGCAGTTCAGATCAGGACTTGATTTAATTGTTTGACAGTTGATTTGAAAATGAAATATTCTATATCAAAATTAAAGCAAATCCTTACAAAATAGCACTATTAGCTGAATAAATTTGTGATCATTAGAATTTTCTGGACTGTAAAGTGGAACTTATAATACTTCACTCAGTTAATATAAAATTCACTTCACTTTGTGAATGATAGCTGTTCCAGTTTTGTGAAAGTCTTTGGGGCCTTCTGACAAGTTCTGCATACAGATATCTCTTTCGTTTTTTAGCCTACATTGCCTTCTCTGATGTAAAAATATTTATTTATACTGTTTATTACAGTGAGCATTCTGAATTCATGAATTCCCTCTCCTTTTTCTTTTTTCACTTCAAACTCTATCACTCCATCTTTTCTTGCTTCTACTTGCCTTCCTCTTCTCTCCTCTGCAGGATGTGGTTCCTGTCATGGTGGATTATTGTCTTCTTCTACAGAGGACGTGAGTGTATAGACATCTTTCTTCCTACACACATGCAAGACCCGCACTTATTTAGATGGTTGTCATACAGTATTTGTGCATTTTTGCACAGTAGATTCTGACACTTTTCTTTTTTCTAGAAAGCAATGGTGTTTGCAAAAAGATCCATAATCATTAATTAAATGTTCTGACTTTATATATTTCACAACAATTTTGACATGACGTAAATTACCACTGAAAATTAGTTAAGTGTTTAAGTGAATATCAATGAATCAATAACACCACCATTTGATTGTTTGATGTCGGTAGCAATTTGAAGATTTATTTTCTGCTCATCATTTATCCAAAGCGTCTCACAATTGCTGACTACCAACTTTATTAAAGCCCTGCACAATATAAGCTTTTAGTTGTCCATAAAGCATCAAAATAGATGGTTTATGCTTAAGGCATTTTTTTTTAAATACAATGTTTTTTTCTTGCAGTCAGTAACTACTACTATTGTCATATCATTTTAATTTCACATAAAGGACATACTGTAACTGGTTGATTGTAAATGTTAACCCTATAGATTAGACATAATTGTGCATTAGTTATCAATTTATTCACCTTTTAATTACAATTACATTTAGGTTTCAAAAAAGTTTTATCACATACATTTTGGTTGCCCAAGTTACCCCTCTAAAGGATATTCAAAGTTATGAAAATCGATTCAAATATGTGACGTTTCAAGCTAGTAGAAATGTTGAACGAATGATGATACAGTTTTTGGACAGAGGGGGCGATGTGTTTACAGGTGCAAACTCGCTTTACCCGCACATCAGCAGCGAGCAAGAGGTGGGGTGGCAGAGTAAAATGACAGCGACGAAGTTCAACCGACAAAACGCAAACTTTGTGCAAATATTGCAAAAAGACTTTTACGTAGACTAACAGAACAACGAATATGATGCACATAAACCGTCAGCACTGTGAAAAACTACTGTCACAGACGTCTATATGCAAAAAACTGTTACCAAGTCAAACCTAGCTGACTTGCAGCTCCACTTGCTTTGACGAGTGCTGTGGGGATCCCACGCTGCATCAATGTTTTCATAGCTAAATTGTGAATATTAGATTATTTTCACCCTCTTCTTTTTAAATTAGTTTATGAGTTTTTAAATAATTTGCTTATTTTTGGATATTTAAAACTGCTTGAAATGATCTCTTCTGAAGTGTATCATACTGATACGCATACTAATGATTTATTTGTTCATTTTCGGCTTAGTCCCTTTATTAATTCGGGGTCGCCACAGCAGAATGAACCGGCAACTTATCCAGCACATGTTTAGCGCAGCGGATGCCCTTCCAGCTGCAACCCATCTTTGGGCAACACCCATACATGCTCATTCACACTCATATATTATGAACAATTTAGCCTACTAAGTTCACCTGTAGTGCATGTCTTTGGACTGTGGGGAAACCGGAGCACCCGGAGGAAACCCACGCGAATGCATGGAGAACATGCAAACTCCACACAAAAACGCCAACTGACCCAGCTGAGGCTTGAACCAGCGACCTTCTTGCTTAGAGGCAACAGCACTACTTTCTGCACCACTGCGTCGCATCCTAATTCACCATACATATAATATTAATAATTCATTCATTCATTCATTTTCTTTTCGGCTTAGTCCCTTTATCAATCCGTGGTCGCCATAGCGGAATGAACCGCCAACTTATCCAGCATGTTTTTACGCAGCGGATGCCCTTCCTGCCGCAACCTATCTCTGGGAAACATTCACACACACTCATTTACTCACACACACACACACACACACACACACACACACACACACACACACTCATACACTACGGACAATTCAGTCTACCCAATTCACCTGTACCGCATGTCTTTGGACTGTGGGGAAAACCGAAGCACTCGGTGGAAACCCACGCGAGCGCAGGGAGAACATACAAACTCCACGCAGAAATGCCAACTGACCCAGCCGAGGCTCCAGCGACCCAGCAACCTTCTTGCTGTGAGGCGACAGCACTACCTACTGCATCACTGCGTCACCAATATTAGTAATTGACTGTCATAATCATGTACTTCTCCTGGCTCTATCCTACTATATAATTAGTAATTTTATTATCAGTTTTTATGTCAGTGGCCAGTCCCCTAGAGCAGAGGGCCTATTGACCACCTCTGTACCCACTGCTCTCTGGTTTAGGACAGGCTTACATCTTCACACCAGCCATCTCAGTCCTCAGTGAAAGAGGTTTTTTCAGCATGGAATATTGTAAATATGCAAAGATGGAGCGACCACCAGCTGTTATTAATTAAAAAAATATTTTTAATAAATGTAAAAGTGTCTAGACATAATTATATATATTATTATGACTATTATAATGTTTAAATTGGTTTGTTTTAATAGCAACCTGCTTATATAACTTTTTTGTTTATTTGCTGAATACATGTCAACGGGTCCAGTGCTCTAACACTAGTTCCCCTTCGGTTGGGGAACTTCAGTGCCATGAATGGGAGGATTCGGATCAGAAGCCGCTTATCTGGAGAGTATTGAACGGGCCAATGAATGAAATTAATTGGCAGCGTAAGCTTGCGCAGGTGTGCGACATCTGCAATTATCTCAGCATATAAGCACACCTGAAGCCAGCAGACGCCATCCTTTTCGCTTCAGATCCTTTCTGAGTGAGTCGATGAGGGTTCCTCTTGCTGATCAGCACTTCAGAGCGAACGAGTGTGTCTCCCGGTCCAGAGTGGGTCTTCGCGGTGGCAGACGGTCGAGCTGGGTTACTCCCTTGCCTGCGGTTCTTTGGGTCCGGTCCTCCAGAGCGGTGCGTATAGTTGCAACTTTCCTAAAAGAGCAACACAGTCGTGCAGCACGTCCTTTTCAGGATGGCGCTCCGACTGTGCGTTTCTGGATGCGGGGGTTTCCTGTCTCCGGATGATGGACACGATCACTGCATTGCATGTTTGGGGGTCCAGCATGTTAATGCGGTGCTCGCGGGCGGTTCATGTCGTCATTGCGATGCCATGACCGTTGCACAGCTAAGATCGCGGCTAACTTTCGCAAGAGAGCGAGCCACCCCAGTTGCCTCCTGCTCTAAAAAAGCAGCGGGCGCTCGGGCAGATCTGAGGGTTTCAGCGGGAGCTAATCCGCCGCCCACGGGCTCGCGGACCTCTCGCTCCTCACGGCGCTCCATCCAAGCTTCGGGTGGTGAGAGTGATCCGTCTAACCAGATGGTAGCTCTCACACTCGCTGACACCGGAGATCAGATGTCCTCCGCGGCATCGGAGGGTGGGCTTTCACTGTCCGACGAAGATCCGGACCCGCTCGCCCCCTCCGGGCAGGTGAGCGCTGTCAAATCGGATCCTGAAGCGGACATGTTAGCCGTGCTTTCCCGGGCTGCTTCGGCCGTGGGGTTGGAGATGGTTTATCCCCCAGCTCCGCGGCCGGACCGACTAGATGGGTGCTACGTAGAGGACCAGAAGGCGAAGCCTTCGAAGCCTCTCGTCCCCTTCTTCCCGGAAGTGCACAGTAGGCTCACGCAGTCCTGGAGGGCACCTTTCTCTGCCCGTGCTGCGAGTGCCTCCGCCCTCACCGCCCTTGACGGCGGAGCTGCCAGGGGGTATGAGGCGATCCCGTCAGTGGAGCGCGCTATTGCGGTCAATCTTTGTCCGCGCGGCGCCTCTACGTGGCGGGGTTTGCCCCGCCTCCCGTCCAAAGCCTGTAGGTTGTCTGCCTCCCTCGGAGCCAGAGCTTATAAGGCTGCGGGCCAGGCTGCTTCTGCTTTGCACGCGATGGCCACCTACCAGCGCTACCAAGCGCAGGCGCTGGCCGAGCTGCACGAGGGCGGGTCCAACCCAAGCTTATTACATGAGCTGCGCACCGCGACCGACTATGCTCTTCGGACTACTAAGTCCGCCGCGTGTGCGCTGGGGAGGACGATGTCCACACTTGTGGTTCAGGAACGCCACCTCTGGCTAAACCTGGCCGATATGCGCGACGTTGACAAAGTTCGCTTTCTTGACTCGCCCATATCCCAGGCTGGCCTGTTCGGCAACACCGTCGGTGAATTCACCCAGGAATTCAAGGCGGTGAAAGAGCAGTCGGATGCGATGGGCAATGTCATCTATCGGCGTGGCCGTAAGCCCGCTCCGCCCGCCGAGCCATCCACCTCCGCTGTTCCTCGCCGAGGGCGCCCGCCAACGAGTGCTGCCCCGCCCCCGCCTGCGCCTCCGGCCAAGCGGGCGCGGCGTTCACCTCGAAAGCAGGCAGCCCCTCCTGCCCAGGGCGCCGTTAAGTCCGGTAAACGGACCGCGAAGCGTCCCTGAGACAGGCCATCCGGAGAAGAGGAAACTTGCTCTTTCCCCGCTGGAGGGCGGGGCCCCGATAACAACGGTACTTTTCAGTGCCACCAAAACATCAGTAAAAGAGCACTTTTTCCCTTCCCCGGATGTGACTGCACGAGTTCTGCCAGTCCGGGACGCGCTGCCTTCCGGCTCGCAGACTCTACGTGCTTCGCCAGTGGCTCACGAGCGCTGGGGGGACGGTCTCCCTTTCCTCAGCCCTCCAGCCCCCTCTCCGGAGTCAGGGTGCGGAGCCAGAGCGAATCGCTCTCCTCCAGCTCTTCCGCGGGACCCTCGTGCTTCCCGGATCAGCACACCCACTCCGCGCTGCCCCACCGCTGGTACGTCAGCGATTGTAGCGATGACTCCATTAGCGAGGGCTCTGCCTGCCTGTTTAGCGCGGGCCAGCCCCGCGTTTTGAACCGCTGTCTGCACAAGCTGCCGTTCAGAATGCTCACGCAGAGGCGCATTCTCCAATGCGTTCGTCCTCGGGATTGGTTTGCAGCCATAGACCTGAAGGACGCGTATTTCCATGTCTCCATTCTTCCACGCCACCGCCAATTTCTGCGGTTTGCGTTCGAGGGTCGAGCGTGGCAGTACAAGGTCCTCCCCTTCGGGCTCTCTCTGTCTCCGCGGGTCTTCACCAAACTCGCGGAGGGTGCCCTAGCGCCCCTTCGGCTCGCGGGCATTCGCATACTCAATTATCTCGACGACTGGCTGATTTTAGCCCACTCGCGGGAGCAATTGATTATGCACAGGGACAAGGTGCTTCGGCATCTCCGCCTACTGGGGCTTCAGGTCAACCGAGAAAAGAGCAAACTCGCCCCCGTGCAGAGGATTTCTTTTCTCGGGATGGAGCTGGACTCGATCACCATGGTAGCGCACCTCTCCGAGGAACGCGCTCGCCTGTTGCTGAACTGTCTGAGGGAGCTCGACAGCAAACTAGTGGTCCCACTGAAGTTCTTTCAGAGGCTCCTGGGGCATATGGCATCCGCAGCCGCCGTCACGCCGCTCGGGTTGCTCCATATGAGACCACTTCAGCACTGGCTTCACGATCGGGTCCCCAGACGCGCATGGCACGCGGGCACACACCGGGTCTCGGTTACTGCGCTGTGTCGCCGCGCCCTCAGCCCTTGGAACGACCCCTCGTTCCTACAGGCCGGTGTGCCTCTAGGACAGGCGTCCAGCCATGTTGTTGTTTCAACAGACGCTTCCAACACGGGTTGGGGGGCCGTGTGTCGCGGGCATGCGGCTGCGGGCCTCTGGAAGGGTGCCCAGCTGCATTGGCATATCAATCGCCTAGAGCTGTTGGCAGTGTTCCTCGCTCTCCACCGTTTTTTACCGGTGCTGGAGCGGCAACACGTGCTGGTCAGGACGGACAGTATGGCGGCGGCGGCGTATATCAACCGCATGGGGGGTATGCGCTCTCGCCGCATGTCTCAGCTCGCCCGCCGTCTGCTCCTCTGGAGTCACCCGCGGCTGAAATCGCTGCGCGCCATTCACGTCCCAGGCACGCTCAATCGTGCAGCCGATGCGCTCTCACGACAGCTGTTACGCCCTGGAGAATGGAGACTCCACCCCGAGTCTGTTCAGCTGATATGGGCGCGATTCGGGGAGGCCCAGATCGATCTGTTTGCTTCCCCCGAGAACGCTCACTGCCAGTTGTTTTTTTCCCTGACCGAGGGCTCTCTCGGCACGGATGCACTGGCCCACAGCTGGCCTCGGGGCATGCGCAAGTATGCGTTTCCCCCAGTGAGCCTGCTCGCGCAGTTTCTGTGCAAGGTCAGGGAGGACGAGGAACAGGTTCTGCTAGTTGCGCCCCTTTGGCCCAACCGGACCTGGATATCAGAGCTCTCACTCCTCGCGACGGCCCTCCCCTGGCGGATCCCTTTGAGAGAGGACCTACTCTCTCAGGGACAGGGCACCATCTGGCACCCTCGCCCCGATCTTTGGAACCTCCACGTGTGGTCCCTAGACGCGAGGAAGACTTAGGTAACCTACCGACTGCGGTGGTTAATACCATCACTCAGGCTAGAGCCCCCTCCACGAGGCGCGCCTACGCCCTGAAGTGGAGTCTATTCACTGAATGGTGCGTCTCTCGCAGAGAAGACCCCCGAAATTGCCAGATTAGTGTTGTGCTCTCTTTCCTTCAAGAGAAGTTGGACAGCAGGCTGTCGCCCTCCACTCTCAAGGTTTACGTGGCCGCCATCTCCGCTTATCATAGCGCGGTAGCTGGCGGCACCGTGGGAAAGCATAACCTGGTCATCCAGTTCCTTAGGGGTGCTAGGCGAATTAATCCATCTCGCCCCCCTCTCATGCCCTCTTGGGATCTCGCCCTCGTTCTCACGAGTCTGCGATCCGATCCCTTTGAGCCACTCGAATCAGTATCTCTAAGATTCTGTCCCTGAAGACAGCTCTGCTGGTTGCGTTGGCCTCCATCAAGAGGGTCGGGGACCTGGAGGCATTTTCGGTCAGTGACTCGTGCCTGGAATTCGGGCCGGATTACTCTCACGTCATCCTGAGACCCCGCCCCGGTTATGTGCCCAAGGTTCCTACCACCCCCTTTAGAGATCAGGTAGTGAACCTGCAAGCGCTGCCCCCGGAGGAGGCAGACCCAGCCCTTTCTTTAATTTGTCCAGTTCGCGCTCTGCGCATTTATGTGGACCGTACTCAGAATTTTAGATCATCTGAGCAGCTCTTTGTCTGTTATGGCGGTCGGCAGCAGGGAAGTGCCGTATCAAAACAAAGATTATCCCACTGGATTGTGGATGCCATTTCACTCGCTTATTCGAGTCGAGGTCAGCCGTGTCCCCCGGGAGTTCGTGCACACTCCACTCGGAGCGTTGCATCCTCTTGGGTGCGTGCACGCGGCGCCTCTCTAACAGAAATCTGTAGAGCTGCGGGCTGGGCGACACCCAACACATTTGCAAGGTTTTACAATCTGCGAGTGGAGCCGGTTTCCTCAAGGGTATTAGGTAACCCTTTGGTGATTGAGGAGACAACTCGGTAGGGTGTTGAAACACGCTTGCGGCGCCATTCTCCCTAACACGGAGGTACGTGCGCCTTTTTTATCTGTCAGTAAAGTTCCCCGTCAGGTGAGCCCTGCAGATTCCTCCGTGGCCCCCAGCACTGACTCAGCGGAGGAGTCACTTGCTGGCCCACTACGTTGTAGGTCTGCCCGCTGGTCAGCCCGCGTTTTGGGTATAGGTGCCTGCTATGCGTGATCCCCACTAGGCGATCCCATATGCTTATTCCGCCACGGTTAAGTCCCCCCCCTGGGTGGACCCGTGTCTTCCCTCTCCGCTAACCACTCTTTTGCTATGCGTACTCCCCCTTTTTAGGGCTAGTCCATAGGTAAATTCTGCCATCTATCCCCCCCTTGGGTAACGGATGGCCTCCGCAGCGTCCTCCCTATCGGGATTGCACGCTTCCCAACGTACTGTCGTATTTCCTAGAATTATCTAGATGCTCACGACTTCCCAAAAAATATATCTAAATCCGTAAAACTTCTGTTGAAGTAGGATAAATTAGGGCCAGGGACACGTTGGAGGACCGCGCCCCCCATGATGTGGGTGCGTCACGCTTGCTTGACTATCTCCTCATCGGGGGTGTTGGTAAGGTGCAGTCATTATGGCGCTTTCCATATTCTCCCATTCATGGCACTGAAGTTCCCCAACCGAAGGGGAACGTTCGAGGTTACAGAAGTAACCCTTCGTTCCCCGAGGAGGGGAACGGAAGTGCCATATTCCGTCGCCATAATGACTGTCCCTTAGCTGTTTGAAAGTCTCTTCAGCTTAAAAGGATGGCGTCTGCTGGCTTCAGGTGTGCTTATATGCTGAGATAATTGCAGATGTCGCACACCTGCGCAAGCTTACTCTGACAATTAATTTCATTCATTGGCCCGTTCAATACTCTCCAGATAAGCGGCTTCTGATCCGAATCCTCCCATTCATGGCACTTCCGTTCCCCTCCTCGGGGAACGAAGGGTTACTTCTGTAACCTCGAACGTTTTTTGCTGGTTTTGACTGCTCGTCTGAGCTAGGGATCTGCACTAGCAGAACCCGTTCCAAGATTTGATAAATAAGAGAATACTTATATTGATCAAATAACCTGGGGCGGGTGTTAAGATGCCTAAAATGCTCTTAAAAGACCACTTGCGGCACTCCTGCAAAATGTACATATGCCGTATAGTAAAAACATTAATTTTGAAAAAAAAAAGTTAAATTTGGAATTAAACGAACTTGCAGAAGCAATGACGAATTAACACCCATTCATTCAGGAAGCAGCAAGTGCCGGTTTCTCCCATAGTGAAAAAGTTTTGTCTGGTCGAGCGTGGTGCGGGTGTTGTGGTTTCTGACATTACAATAGTTATAATCAAGAAGGTCTCAATTATATGTGCAGTTTTACTAAAGTCCGTTTAAGGCAAGTCATTTCACTCGACAGCCATCCTTGCAACACCTCTCGGGAATTATGCTTGGGCATTCCCTATGAATAAGTAAGCATCAAATACTCCATAATTGCTTGCCAAGCTTAAAATAAAATTTAATATTAGGAAACAACAATGAAATTAAACAACAGCTGTCATTTTAGTTTCATTTCTAAACCTTCGAACCACACAAAATCTGCAGCATTTCACTTCTGGTCCGAGTCCCTCCCTCGGAGAATCTTCAGTCTGTAGTGATTGCTGATTGGCTCCTGTACTAAAAACGGGGCTTCATTTGGTATATTAACCGTTACACTTTTCCCCATTCAAAACAATACAAGTGACATGTCTTGTGTATTCTTTATAGTCTTTGGTTTTATACAGATATTGAGTGGGGCCTAAGAAGTTGAAAAATCTGCTGACGGTTCGCCACTTTATAGCACCTACAGTGCCAGGATATTGGGTCTCCTTTTTTTATCCTCAATCTCTCTGGGCATAGGGACATGTAATGTTCATTTTATATTTGTTCAAATCATTGACAGTTTGCTCAGTGAAGACTTTTTCTGTACAAGTTACTAACCTGCCACAAATAGTGGGTTCATTGAAAAATGTCAGGGGAGATGTTGAAACGTATGTATTTGGTTTAGGGGATAGCGAGTTATAAAAGGTTGGCAACCACGGGTGTAAAATATATTGTAAAATAGAGTATAGAGCTGAGATCGCTTTTTTCCGCCCGCAGCTTAAAATACAATAAACTGCTTGGGTGATGCAGGAGGGGGCTATCAAGTGATTGACCAATGCACTCCAGGTAGGGCTCCCTGCATCCTGCAAAGTAAATCCAACCCTACCTCTGTGTGTAAAGACAGAAGCAATGTCTACACTACGCTTATTCATTTATTTATTTGGAGTTCATATGAATACAGCAGAATGAAATAAAAGTGTTGTTTTATGTAATTCTGGCTAACACACTGTCATAAAGATGTAGATTAAATATTTATAAAAAAAGAAAAAGCACACCGAATATAATAAAATACAAATAAAGCAATATAAAACAAACAAAAGCTATAACAAATTAGTCCTATAAATTACTAATAAATTAAAGCCAGCCTTAGTCATTTTTAATTTTCTTTTTACATAGGATCTGAAAAAGAGTTAAGTTATTTTCTAAAAAACAATAAACAGGAGTTTTGAAATATAGTGTAAACTGTTTAAGTAATACTATGGTTTTAGTGCACTACGAAGGGAACGCAATTATCACTATGAAAATCGATAAAAGTGAACTGTAAAAAATACATTGGAAAGCAAATTATACAAAAGAGAGATGGTTTTAAAGCCTTAACTTTTTTTTTTTTTTAATTATTCCAAGTTTAAACGTTGGAACATTTGAAAGGAGTAGGGTGTAGGGGAGGATAACTGGGAATACACAACCAGGAACTATGCTTCTGTTTGCGACGCAGTTTGTGAATGTTTGTTGAAACTATGGATTTGGGAAACACCATTTCAACAAACTATGTTTATAATGTTAGAACTTGTTACCTTAATTGGTTAATGATGGTTTTTGGAAATCCCTGGGCAGGTTGTTTGATTTGGGGGCCGTTTGCTCACACTGGTTTGATTATGGAAAATCGGTTGTTCCTTGTGCCACCTGGTGGATATTGGGTAAAGCACAAAATTGTTTTTTTTTTTGTTAAAAAGACTGAGCGTGACAAATTTCAGCACTACGCATAAAGATATGTATTCTCAGTAGCCACATATGTTGCACTACATTCAGTAAGGATGGCAGTATAAAGTGAGTATTACATTATATTAAGCATCTTTTTGTTTTACTTTTAATTTAGGTAGTAGGAAGAAATGTTTTTCTATTCTATTTTCTAGTCTATTTTTTTCTCTCTCCAATTTCTTTTTCATTATTTTCTTTCAGCTGACAACTTGTGACAATCAATATTATGCCACAAAGTTGTAGAGCGTAATTAGATTTGAATTTTGAACCTTTAACTGTGAAAAAATATACTCTTATGTATTTGATTTATAGAGTTCCTGTTCTACGGTGATTAATGTAAATGATTGTGTTACTGTCTCCTATATTTGCCTTTAGCTCTTCTGCAGGGATTTCCTAATAAGCGCTAATGAGATTCTAAAGAGGGAGAGTGTGTGTTTGCCTGTGTATGTACTTGTTTGTTTTTGCTGATTAGCAGGTGAGAGGAAGCCATAACTCTTGTAATAGTGTTATGCGGTGACACACTTTCTGTCTTTGTGTGTAACTAAACAGAGAAGAGCTTGAGAGAGAATTGTAATAAAGAGCAGATTAGAGATCATCGTTTTCTGCCAGAAACTGTTATAAGCTAAAACAGACATTTTTAAGAGCACGTGACCTGTAGATGGCATGGGCTCCCAAATTCAGCTTGGCCTCTCAGATCGTTGTGAAGTGTGTGATGAAGTGTGCCAAATTATGTTTTAGCTGATTGAAGTATTGATGAGATAAATCTTCAAAGCCAATTTTGGGTCAACAATGTTAAACTTTTGAACACAGATGAATATCAAAATTATGTTCTGTACAAAGATAAACTGAGCAATTTTTTTGCAAAAACTAGAGAAGTTTTAAAGTAGGAATTGCAAAAAATGAAAGGCTTTAATGCTCAAAACGACCAGTAACTGTAGACTCTTAACAAAAGCTACGGAATGTTATCTGTCACGGTTCAGGAAAGGAAAAGGACAAGGACTCAAATGCAGAAGTGAAATGGGTATTTATTAATTAGAAAAAAAGGCAACAAAAACCACCCAGAGCAGAAAATATTAACAAACCGAATAAATAAAAACTTGTCTGGGCTGGCGGGGAAGAGCAGGGCTTGACAGGACTAGACAGGACAAGCCGATAAACGACAATGAACTGGCACAGAACAGCACACAAGATGAGACTATAAAAAGAAAGAATAACAAAACAAACAGTTGAACTGAATAAACTAATAATGAGATAACAAGGAGGGTGGGACTAGATAATAGTTATGAGAGCACATGACACAAAGAAACACCACAAGTTATGTGCAAAACAGGGCTAGAACACACAGTCAATGAGAGAACCCATTAACTGCGTGTTTACTTTAAACAAAACACTAAAGCAGGCCGCATGTTTAAACATAACCAACATGTAAATGTTAACATGAACCACTTGCCAAACACAACACCAACAGAAAACTGAAAGCAAGACATGAGTACATGATAAATAAAAACACTTACCGTGCACTCACACATGCATTGTGCCTGTTTCATTCCAGCGACAACTGAAACAAAAACCAATTAGACTGAGATGCTGAGAATGAAACTCCATGTTGCAGACAGAACAAACACAAACTTGCTGATGAGAGTATGCATCTGGAGCATGCCCAGACCTAAACGGTGCTCATAGAAAAATCAGAGACAGACAAAAACAGAATAAGAGTGCTCGACCTGAGAAAACTCGAGCCAAGCACAACATACAAGAGAGGAAAGGACTAGTGTCTGGACTCAAAACAAGAATTACCAAGACCGAAGTGGCAGAATCCTGACAGGAATCAGCATGAAGATTAGAATTGGTAATTTGTATGAATGTATGGATTCAAAAGTTAGTATATGAAAAAGGTGCTGGTGTTATAAAGTTTATTTATGAGGTCAAAGAGTTGGTCAGGGTGCTGTTGAGAACTACCTCAAAAAGTGTGGCAAATGTCATTTTCAGATTGTTTTTACAGGGCCTGCTGCCTTAGATTGCCATTACCTTCAGTGCACTCCTTGACCCCTAATATTTTGATTTGATTTGATACATTTATTTTAAACATTGAATACACTCTTCAAAAATAAATCCTTCAAACACATTTCACCATAATCAACAAAACATTTTCATATCTCTGCAAACTTAATTAATTGTAACCGGTAAAGTACTTTTATGGCATAGATCACAGTCACAAATTTTGCTAACGTCATATTTGGGATTGGATGTGCAGTGTACAGTCACTGGAGTAGTGTGGCACCGTTACTGTTGGTGTCTTCTGTTTGATAGTGTTTGATACGTTGCTTTATTCGTAATTATTATTCAGATTATATTTTTTTGTTTCCTTTTACAGCCAAACAATCCTTGCTGTCATTAGCACTTATGCCATTAGCACATTTTGTCACACATTCAAAAGCAGCGATGTTTACAATTTTTCCTCGCATATCAAAATGTGAGAGACAAGGTTTTTAGATCAGGCTTGTCAAAACAGAGCAAGTGTATTTTGTTAAATGAGTGAATGCAGAGAGCAACATTCCCACCTTTACTAAAAACCTTTCAGACTGATTATAAAATGATTTGTCACTGTCTGATCAGTGAATAATTTAATGTCAATCACTAAAAACGTAGTGTTTTGCAATACAAAGTACTTTTATTAAAAACTACTGCAATTTATATAAATGGCTTTTACTGGGGCGCATTACAGCAAGAAGGTCGCTGGTTTGAGTCCCGGCGATGGAGTTTGCATGTTCCCCTTGCATTTGCGTGGGTTTCCCCCCTGTCCTCTGGGTTTTCCCCACAGACCAGACACATGCGCTATAGGTGAATTAAATAGACTAAATTGCCCATAGTTTATTAGTATAGGCATACATTAGACTCCAGAAAGTGGGCACTAATAAGCTGAATAGCCACTGACATGTTATATACAAGTTATATCTTTAAAATCATTGAAGCACATTTTTAAAATAGGCACTATTCTTATAAATAAACCACAAATCTGCAGTCAAAACAACTGTATTATACTGTACTAAAAGGGTCCAAAAAATACATTATGTGGTTCAACAGCACCAGTATTTGTTAAACTAGAGCAAGTTAAGTCCTCTGTTTGACACTCGCTATGAACAGAGTAATACACACAGGTGAAGAGACTGGATCAGTTCTCGTATGTGACTCACTTCATGAAAACCCTGCTAAAGCCATTTTTATATGAATCACTGTTTTCTACATAAAATAGTTTTAAATATTTAAAGAATATTTTGTGAAAATAGAACCTTGATATCTTTAACATTGACAGTTTAATATCAAGTAAAATTTCAGATTTAGAAAAAAAACATATTTTTGAAAAAATCCAATTCAAAGAAAGGATTCTTTAATTTCTCTCATTTTAAGTGATATATGACACATTAAGATTGGAAAACGTCTAATTTGTAAGATGTTAAGTTCCTAAAAGCTTAAAAAAAACAATGAAACTATTGGAGTGGTTTAACATATTTGTAAAACCAAATGTTAGAATTGTAGTTAATAATTATAATTATGAAATGACAGTTCATGAGAATACTGTTGCATTTATTAAAAGTTGTAGGCTAAAATAACTAAATATATTGGCTATGCTGCTGGCCTAAAATAGCTACACTTTTAATATGGTTTAAAAACACTAGAATTTTTAGTAACTCTAAATTACTATTGTAATGAGGAGATTGACACGGAGGGATCTATTATGCAATATTTATTAGTCACAGTCAAACACAAACATCCAATACGCACTAAAGTGCGAACACACATCCACAGTTATCAATAATGGTCGTGGGGCTGGCGGCTGACAGACACAGAGTGATTTACCAGGCATAGATCAGTGGCAGGCGGCGTGGTTCAGAATCCTTTAGGCAGGCTTGGGTCGAGGGCAGGCAGCGTGGTTCAGAGTCCGTGTATCAAGCAAGGGTCGTGGGCAGGCAGAAGGCAACTCAGAGTCAGAAACAGTCCGGGGTTATTCACAGAAAATCAGGCAGGAAAGAACGCTCAGTAATGCTGGCCGGGGCTAAACAAGACTTCGCAATGAACTGGAGTTTGAGTGTGGCTTATATAGGGAGCGTGGGTCGTTAACTGGATTCAGTTCAGGTGTGTGCACAATCAGTCTAGGTTGATGATGTAATGCTTAGAAATCCGGGAATGACTGGGACAGAGTCGGTGACAGAGCCCCCCTCCAACGAACGGCTCCTGAAGTGAAAATAATTGCGACGCCGGGGTCTTCCACGGGGGTGAGGGGCCGGCATTTCCGGATGCTGCAAGTAATACTCATTCAACAGAGTTGGGTCGAGAATGTCCTTACGGTTGATCCAAGATCTTTCCTCCGGGCCGTACCCCTCCCAGTCGACGAGGTACCGTAGTTGTCTGCCCCGGCGTCTGGATCTCAGGATCTCATGGATCCGGTAAGCCTCTTCTCCGTCGATCATGATAGGTGGGGGACCCTTTTCACCGGCTGCCACCTCCCTATCCACCTCGGCTGGACCAACAGCAGGCTTAAGCAGGGAGACATGGAATGTGGGAGAGATACGGTAGTGGTTAGGTAGTGTCAGTCGGAAGGATACAGGAGTAATCTGTTTCTCAATTTGAAAAGGACCCACGTACCTGGGGCTGAATTTCTTGCAAGGAAGTTTCAGGCGAATGTCTCGGGTTGATAGCCACACCCACTGTCCGGGGAAGTACATGGGACCAGGACGACGAGGTGCTTCCAGGGGTTCCTTACGAATTTGCTCAACATCATAGTTTCTCTTGGCTGGGTTAAGTTTGAGAGAATGAAAGGTATAGGGGTGGAGTTTGTTAGTTGCCGGGGATCTCTGGGAACGTTTAGCACCGATGCCCATGTCAGAGGCATCACTCTCAACGACAAACGGCATGGCTGTGGGGGGAACGGTTAAGCTAGCTGGAGCAGGTGATGCGGATGGTTGAACAAAGCCCTTCTCCAACTCCTCCGTGACGCAAGTTCATGGCTTTGGTCTCAGGCTGAGAGAGTGGAAAGATCCTTCCACGAGGGGGCGGTATGCCTGGTAGTGACTCCATAGCATGATCATACTCACGATCGGGCGGGAGTTTAGTGGCTTTCTGTCTGTTAAAGGTTTCATTGAGATCTTGGTAAGCTTCGGGGATCTGACTTGACTCAGGGTTTTCAGGACAGGTGATTCTGGTATTGAGCTGGACAGAGGTGACAGATTGAAGACATTGGTTAATGCAGTTCTTACTCCATTTGATAATCCCACCAGTCTTCCTGGAGATCTGGGGGTCATGGGCCTGCAGCCAGGGCAATCCGAAGACAATGATATGCTGAGGAGAGTCAATTACTAGGAAGGAGAGTTTTTCTTCATGGAGAGAGGCTGTTTGAACAGAGAGTGGTAGAGTACGGAATTTAATGTTTCCTTCCCCCAGGGTGCGTCCGTCTATAGCTGTGATGGCTAGGGAAGAGTCACAGGTGGTAAGAGGGATGGAGTGGTTTCTGGCAAACGTGTGGTCAATAAAATTGCCAGCAGCTCCTGAATCAACCAAAGCTCGAGTCTGAATCTTTACGTCACCATAGTTCAGACAGACGGGTAAACTCAGATGGTTATTGGAGGTTTAGGGTAAATTGGTTGCACTCACCTATACTGTCTTAGGTGGAGGTTTATTGGGACACCGGAACTTGGTATGACCCAAAAGACCACAATACAGGCATAAATGATTGTACAGTCTTCTTTCACGTTCCTCAGGGGTTAATCGGGTTCTTCCCAGTTGCATGGGTTCAGGGGAACTTGGAGCTGGGGGTCTTCAGGGGTTGCAGGACAAGGAAAAAAAAGAATGTAGGGGTCTTCTAGCTCGAAGTAAATTATCCAACCTGATTGAAAGTTCGATGAACTGATCCAGTGATTTTTCCCTCATCATGGCAGGCCATCTCAGTCTGCAGTTCTGGGTTCAGAGCTTTTCTGTAGAGTGTCTTTAGAGGACCGTCAGCCCAGCCAGTCTGCGCAGCTAGCGTGCGGAAATGTAGAGCAAATTCGGCTGCAGGTTGATTTCTCTGCTGGACACACAAAAGCTCCTCACCAACGTTACGACTTCCTTCAGGATGGTCGAAAACAGTGCAAAAACGTTTGAGAAAGTCCTTAAATGAGGGAAAAATTGGGGTATTGTCTGGCCAGAGCGCAGTAGCCCAATCTAAAGCTTTTCCCGTGAGCAGGGAGCACACAAAGGCAATTTTACTCTTTTTATCAGTAAACAGATGGGGCTGTTGAGCGATAAACAGTTTACACTGTAGTAAAAAGCCTTTGCATTTAGCTGGGTTACCTGAGAACTTGTCGGGAAATGCCAAACGAACACCGGAAAAAGTCTGGAACGGTGTAACAGGATGTTGACTTGGAGAGTAATTGGCGGTGAGTTGTACTGTGGAAGCAACTCGTAGGTCTTGCAATGACTTAACTAATTCATCGGTCAGCTGGGTTAGATGTGACAACTGCTGCTGATGTGTTGTTAGTACCTGAGCTTGAGCTGCGACTTCGTGGGACAAGACCTGTATGGCTGCGGGATCCATGCTGGGCGACGTCTTCTGTAACGAGGAGACTGACACGGAGGGATCTATTATGCAATATTTATTAGTCACAGTCAAACACAAACATCCAATACGCACTAAAGTGCGAGCACACATCCACTGTAATCAATAATGGTCGTGGGGCTAGCGGCTGACAGACACAGAGTGATTTGCCAGGCATAGATCAGTGGCAGGCGGCGTGGTTCAGAATCCTTTAGGCAGGCTTGGGTCGAGGGCAGGCAGCGTGGTTCAGAGTCCGAGTATCAAGCAAGGGTCGTGGGCAGGCAGAAGGCAAGAACGCTCAGTAATGCTGGCCGGGGCTAAACAAGACTTCGCAATGAACTGGAGTTTGAGTGTGGCTTATATAGGGAGCGTGGGTCGTTAACTGGATTCAGTTCAGGTGTGTGCACAATCAGTCTAGGTGGATGATGTAATGCTTAGAAATCCGGGGATGGCGGCCTCTGCTGGCCAGCGAGGGGAATGACTGGGACCGAGTCGGTGACAACTATAGTACCATTTTTCATGTTTTAGCATTATTGTCTGCGTACATACTGTAGATTACATTAAAGTGCACCTATGATGAAAAATCTACTTTTCAAGCTATTTGGACAAACATATGTGTATATATAGTGTATAGACCATTATATTGGGGTGATATAAACACACCCTGTCCTTTTTTTTCAATTTAACAACATAAAAACGGTGGACCAATTGGAGCGGTTTTCAGACTGACCGCAACTTTACGTAGGAGTACGGTCCCCCCGCCCACCGAATTGATTTACAGCTGCGCACATTAACATGTCCTGGTAGTCACGTGTATATGTCAACAAGACCAGACATATGCAAAGCAACCGGGAATAAAAGCTCTGTTCTGTTCGCTAGGATCTGCAATCATCATCAAATGTGATTAAGAGTAAGTAACATGTTTAAAGTGTTTTAAAACAGTGCACGTGTGTAATGAAGTACAGCGATTTACTTCAGCTTTACTTCATCAGCACAGCCGCGTGTCAGAACAATTACTGTATAAAAGAAGACGCTTCAATCCTGGTTTGTGGATGTTAAATCAGGTTTATTTTGTACAATAACGTAACAGATATCCACACAGCAGTGGAGGTTAGCCTGTATCCTGTCACATTTGAATGCAAAAACAGTGCAAAGCTAAGCGCGCTCTGTCTGTCTGCCTGCCTGCCTGTCTGTGTGTGTGTGCGTGTGTGTGTGTGTGTGTGTGTGTGTGCGCGCGCGCGTGCGTGCGTGCGTGCGTGTGTGTGCGTGTGTGCGTGTGTGTGTGTGTGTGTGTGCATGCGTGTGCGCGTGCGCGTGCGCGAACTTTGTAACGATATTGCATGTGACTCATCAATGCAATGTCACAACAAATACTGATTAGTAAAGCTCTTACTGTAGTATTTCTCACAAATTCTACGTGAGACCTTCTTCCTTTAAGTCTGTCTGTTGTCTGACGCAGCCAAGGGAGGAGATTAAAGCACGCGGGAAGGCACATAGAAACAGTAGGCGGGGAAGAGTCGTCTTAAAGGCGCAGTATGACAAAATCACCCCCTGGTGGAAATGTGTATAAAACAGGTTCTTGTAAAAGGTACAATGAAAAATCTGATGGGTGTTTTGAGCTAAAACTTTATATACACATTCTAGAGATGCAAAAGACTTATATTAAATCTGAAAAAAGTGGTAACCTAGGTGCCCTTTAACTACATTTAAATATATTTTCCCCTTAATTCCTCCCCAGCTTCATCCAGGAATAAATCTTCATTCTCCAAAAAATAATCATCTTATTGTTATCTTCCTCATTACAAATCATTGCTGTTATCTTCCTCACACTTCACAACTGCTCACCTGTCTGACACATAATTCATAGATCAATAGCATCTGTGTCTAAAGTTCAAATGATTTAATTGTGTATCAGCGATTAAATGTTTCTAAAGTTAGCTAGTTATCTTGACACACATTGAGCCTTAAAAAAAATAACCATTCTTCAGTTCTGTAGTGTTGACAAAATTCTAAAGTGTTAATTTCAATATTTATCATGTTACAAATGTAAATTTTGGTGCTGTTTATAAACCTCAATATTTAATCTATTATTTACTGCAATTATCAGAATTGCATGTTTATGGCTATACAACTTCAAGCCTCTTTTTCTCAGAGACATATTATAAAGTTTGATTTACAAACTAGCATACAGTGTAAAGTACAGTGTTGGGGGTAACCCGTTACAATTAATGCGAGTTAATGTAATAATATTACTTTTTAAAGTAACAAGTAAAGTAATGCATTGCTTTTAAAATATAAGTAATATATATATATATATATATATATATATATATATATATATATATATATATATATATATATATATATATATATATATATTTAAAAAAAACCTAATACAAGTCACTTTTTAGTTTAATTCACTTTTAAAAAATAAATTGCTGAATTAAAATGAGTCACTATAAACCCTATCATACTCCCAGCGCAAAGACGTGTTTGGTGCGATTTGGTGCTATTTTCATACCAGCGCAACCCTAATTTTCATGCTTTGCACATTGTTGCACATGGATTAAATAGCAAATCCATTTGCACCACTTTTTAGAATCTTGGGCATGCTGGTCTAAAATAGAGGTGTGTTGAGGCGCATGTCTTAAGTGGAATGTGGACAACATCGTTTCCTTATCCATGAAGGCAAAGGAGTAAAGAGTAAAAGTAAAGAGAAAGAGAGAGTAAAGAGTCTAAATGTATCCTCGTCCTGCAAATGGTCTGTTTAACTTTTTTCTCACTAGTGAAGCATTCAGTTTTTTTCACGTACAAAGCCTCAGCCAGGTAATAACAAGTAATGCAAGAGTAACTCAAAAGTAACGTAACGCATTACTTGCTATAAAAAAATTAGCTAAGTAACGCTACTAGTTACTATTTTGGGGACAACTCAATATTGTAATGCATTACTTTCAAAAGTAAATTTTTCAAACAGTGGTAAAGTATTTTACAGTAAAAAAAAAAAATGTAATGTATCGCCTATACTGATTCTTACCTTGTTGACTTTTGAAAGTAGTTTAGTATATCCTTATATTGTATGTAGTTTTTCAAAGTACCCTATTCTACATTCAGATAAACATGAAACTCAAACAGTTTGCTTTTATTGGTAAGTTATGCTTGTATGTTATTTTAAAAGCCAATAATGCATGGATAAATAGCCCAATCTAATCGTGAATTAAACATTTTTCCAGTTTTAATGCAAATCCACTGTTTACTAATAATATATTCATCTTCGTATATTCATATTCAGCACAAAATCACACAAACATCACAGAATTCGTAGCATCTTTGGAAATGGCATATCATTTGAGCATATTATTCTGCTCCTCCAGTCTTATTGTCATGGTGTTTTCGTTGCCTGTGGTTCATGGAGACTTGGCATAATTCATGCATGAGCACGTGCATACATAAACACACAAAGATAAAGTAAATTTACAATATCCTTGGGCCAAACTCTCAGACAGCTCATTACGGCCTGCACATCTCTCTTTCTCTCTATCTCTCTCTCTCTCATGCTGATTATCATCTCCATCTGTTCTGTCTTCTAGCCGTGAGTCAGTGTTAGTCAGTGTCAGCAGATAACCTCGTCTCCCCTCTGATCCAGGACCAGTGTCCTAAAGCCTTGCACCAAAGTATGTTATTGGAGTGCAGAAACAGCAGTTTTCCCACATGAAGTCTACATCTCCAGTATTTGAGACATGTTGTTTATTACACACACTCACATGCACACACACTTGGGATGAGACTGTATCATTTAAGGGAGAACAGACAGATCAATAATAAGGCAAATTAACAATAATGAAAGAAAAACATGTTTAAAAAATAATGAGTGTTAGTCAAACCAAAGAAATGAACAATACAAAGCAATTTTTAAAAGGAACTCCAAAAAAAAAGGGAATAAAAATAAAACTGAGATGTTCAACATTCTATCTCTTAATTATACTAAGAAAAATAATTCATATGCTACATATGCACACAATCACACATTACCCCAAAAGGATGAACCTAAGTTTTTTTTTAATTTTTTTTATTGTAAGCTATTTACATATTTTGAGTTGAAAATCGTCTACAATTTTTATGTGGTGTATTTGTCTCAAATGAAAAACAATTCTACTGTCATTTAGAAATTTTAGATTAATTTGATGTAATTGAACAAATATTACTAAATGCAGAATATTAAAAAAACCTAGGGCTCTTTTTTAACGTTCTAGATGCAAAGTCTAAAGCACATGGCGCAAAAGCATTAAGGGTGAGTCAAAATCCACTTTACTATTTTAAGAACAGAAAAATATGGTTTGCACTGTGGCACATGGTCTGACAGGGTTGTGCTTATTCTCTTAATGAGTTATGAGTGTGTTTTGAGCATAATGTGCATTAAAACAATCAGAGTATCATCTCCCATTCCCTTTAAGAGTCCATTGCGTTACGCCATGGCACAATTGCTATTTACATGGTGGACTTTGTAAGTAGAAGAACTGAACACTTCACTAGCGACAAAAAGGTTTAACAGACCATTTGCAGCGAGGATAAAGAATAAACCTCCATTCAACCTCTTTACTTTCTCTTTACTTTACTTTTACTTCACTCCACTGAAGACATCCGTTAGCCTACATATTTAAATTTTTTTTTTGAGCACAAAGGTTTGTTTTAAAACTATTTATAAATCCAATTCTAATTTTTAGCAAATGAATAAAAGAACAATAATAACGAAGCATGGTAAAAAAATAAAATAAAATAAAAAAACGTCATATCCAAACACGCGTCCTATTCTTATGCCACATATGATGATGTATACGTCTCTAAAACTTGACAGGTGGACAAATCTAAAATAGTTTTTATTAAAACAAATATCAATGCATTTAATAATTAATACTGCTAATAATAATAATAATAATAACCTTAAAATAAAATGCTAATTGTCATGAATAAACTGAAAAAAGCCAACTGACATGAAAAAGGCATGGAGATAGTGTTTTTTATAATTATGTAGAAAGTAATTTTGTAACATTTTAATTTTTTTCTTCATATGTAAAGATATTTGTGTGTTCCTATACAGTACACACTGCATGTAATACGTAATGTGTACTTGTTTGGACCTGCATAGGTGCATAACGCATTAGTTATGGACTTTAGACCAGCTTTTATTTGGTAAACTGTGTAGTCCGTTTCAGTTTCTATTTATTTATTTCGTAATTTCTTTTTAGTAGTCAACAATGCGCCTAAACACACATCCTTTATAGACCGGCACACCCGTTCTAAAAGGCAAAAGATATGTGAACAATTCATATTACTTAAACATTAACAATTATTGGGAAGTTAACCAATAAACACAAACCAAACAATGTAATGAAAATGGAGATTACGACAGAATATTGTGAAAATAAAGCAATATACACATGTGTGTATACGTGTATGCGTTTGGACCTGCATAGGTGCATAACGCATTAGTTATGGACTTTAGACCTGCTTTTACTTGGTCAACGGTGCAGTCTATGTCAGTTTCTCGGAATAGCAATGTGTCAACAATGCACCTTAACACACCTCCTTTATAGACCAGCACACCTATGAGTCCACAGAGTAAAACAAATGGATTTGCTATTTAAATAATGTGGCGCAAAATGTGTAAATTAGAGTTGCAGTTGTCTGAAAAAAGCAAGAAATCGCGCCAAACACAAGACTTATTGAGTCTGCTGTAAGAAAGGGCACCTAGTGTGCTTTTTGTTTCCTAATAAATTATTGTAAATATTTTTCTTGCAGCGTCTTGAATCCCTTTTTTAAACTTAGAACAGATTTTTTTTTAATGCACTGCAGCGTTTTTAATGTGCATGTGCAGTACTTGTTTGGTGTAAAAAAGCAACTGTTACACTCTGTAGTGTACTCACTTTAGAGCAAAATCAAGTCACTCCACTCCACATTGCTCACTAGATATGCCCAAACCACGTTTTATCCTGATCAGCAACCGGATTCTAGGCTATATTATACACTCAAAATAACTGTTTTTAATAGCTACTTATTTAAAAATAAGCTGAAACAACACAATTCTTGCGTTTGTTTTGGGATAACTTTATTGTTAACTAATAAGTTTACTTAATTCCTTCATGTTTTCCTGACACAAATTGATTGTGTTGGGACCCAGCATTTTTTTGGGACCCAAAACAATTTTTTTACAATGTACAGTGAACAACACAATACCACAAAGAGCCAATGACATTATGTTTCAATATGTGAAGAACAAGGAAATTAATTAAACAATAAAGCCATATAATCAGGCAAAAATTAAGGTGCATCTTTTGTGTTGTTTTGTTCCCTCAGTCCATCATCTTTTGTGAAAATGTCAGGCAAGCTGAAGACAAAATGCTGCTTGTTTTTTCCTCTTATATTATCAGAGCATTATTTTCTGTCCTTGCCTCAAGCCATTTTCTCAGCCTGTGTAATTTTGTTGCTTGTTGTATTATCAGTGGCAGTAAAGGTCAGCAGCTGCCTTTATCAGACCTGCCTCACACTTTCAACCTCCACTCCTTTCTGCCTCTCCCCTCTTTTTATTATCATATGCTCCTATCATTTGGTGTTATTATATTGTATGACCAGAATTGCCATGCCAGTTCATATTTAAGCAAATGCAGCTGTCTGTCAGGAAAATATAAGTGCATGTGTGTGTGTTATTTAATTACCCTCAGTACTTTATTTCTTCTTTATAACTTTTAAGATATTTTGAATAATATTGTGCCTGTGTCTGTACAGTAATGCCAAGGTACAATGTATTAACATTGTAGCAATAAACAAAATTCTTTGGTACAGTGTAAATTTAGATGTTTTTTCCTTATTTTTAAAGGTAAGTTTTAGCCAAACACAGCTGCCATTTTTAAACCAAATCTTCACTTACTTACGTTTTAAACAAGTGTTGTATATTAACACTATGGCTTATTTGGTTGCATTTTATTTAGTAAAATCACAGGAACATTATGTATTTAGATGAGTGAGAAAGAAGAGACGAGATAAGATGTCATCTGACTTTCAGGTATACCCACATGTATAGAGTTCTGTGAATTGCTGTGCTGAGTCTGGATTGAAGCGGCTGTTTTTCGGCTGAACTAAATTTATTTTTGATATCTTGGTCACTGTTTGGAGGGCTGGAACAAAGTGCCTCGGGGGCCGGATTCGGCCAATTGAATAGCCCTGCATTATGGTATTTTATGTAGCAACTGTTACTGATAAAATTTGATGTCTTAGTAGTATAACTACAATTTTAGAAGCTGACTTTAGTGTTCAGTTGTTCTTTAAAAGTTTCTTAAAAAGGTGGTCCACTACGTTATCATCTTTTAAACTTTAATTGATGTGTAATGTAGCTTTGTGAACATAAACAGCATCTGTGAATGTAAGACGCTCGAAGTTCAATGCAAAGGGAGACTTTGGTTTCTACAGAGTTAGCTTAGCAAAGCCTACAATCAACAAATTTTGGGGACTACAGAAAAATAAATACTTCCGGGCCTGTGAGATCACAAACATAATTTTACCGAGCACACACACTGTGCAGCTAAAGGGCATGGCCAGAGGCAAAAAATATGAAATGGACACTGTAAGCCGGATTGTGTCAGTGGTAACTTACACTTCTGTGATGGCACCATTAATGCTAAAAAGTACATAGAGTTTTTGGAGCACAATATGCTGCTATCAAGACGACATCTTTTCCAAGGACGCAGATGCATATTTCATCAAGCAAAATCACATTCTGCACACATTACAAAGTCCTGGCAATGGACCAATGCAGTCCTAACCTGTCTTTATTTTGAAGTGCAAAATGCGTCAACGAAGACCAAGGAACTCTTGCCCACATAAAGACTTGTTTGCAGAAACAATGGGACCAAAATTACACCTGAAACCCTTCTTCACCTGGTGTCTTGAATGGCAATGGAATGAAATGTGTTGCAAGAACCAAAATGGGAATTTATGATTATTTTGAAAATAATCAATAAAACCATGAGGAACACATCAAGTAATGTTTTTTGTATTGTCTGCAATGAAATACAAGTCAAACTATATTTAGAAATCACTATTTTCTATTTTTTTTACTTGCGTTTTCCCTATTGTCCCCTTTTTTCTGATTTTGGGTTGCAAATAAACAAATAGTTTTTAATTTTTTTAAACTCTGAGTTAATATTTTTGAGAACCTGGCATGTTTTTTTTTTAATAAAAGTTTTATTTTTGCTAATTTTTTAAAATAGTGGACATTATGGTAACTGCCACATAGATATAGGGTAAGGTTATGCAAGGAAACGTCTACATTGATTATGTGCATGTTTGATGGATTCTGCTTTTGTCCTCATCTAAGCTGTTGACTCATATGTGAGGTAGAGATGAGATTAATGATGCTGTCTGTAGACGCGAGACACACTGACAGCTGTGACACTTTGTGCCAGCCATTACAGTGAGTAAATGCATTCAGTGATGTTGTCGTGTTTAAAGAGCCCTGCTCTTCTCAGAATGCCAGAGTCTCTCAACATAATTGTGTGAATGTGTGCCATTGTGTGTTGACATTGATGCGTGTATGTATTTTGGTTTTCTCAAAGATCTGCACCCTTCAGGGAAATGTGTTCTGTCAAACTGGATCAAACTGTGTGATTCTGCCACCAGAGTTTCTTCAGCAAAGAACTGTTTTATTAGGTGCATCTCTTTTAGTACAGCGCTACCATGTTTTTGTTAATCTGGAAACAAATCAAGAAGTTTTTGAATGATCATTTAAATTATTATTTAATTAAAAATTAATAAATGTAATTTTATAAATAAATACATTTAATAAATCTTTAAAAGTCACATGAAAATGTCTAACTTTAATATAAGTCAAATTGGTTTTGTTAAGCTTTAAAACTTTGTCAAGAAAATTGTATTTTAATTACTAATTATTTTGTTAATTGTTTGAGATTTTTTCTATCACATATTTTTATTTTATTGTCGGTTAAACTTTTTAAAATTTTGTCACTTGTTATGTTGTAATTTTTACTTCTTAAAAAATAGATGCTGCTTTTTAGGAACCAAACTGTATTTTTTTAATTTTTATAAATGCTGTTCAAAGTGTCTACATTTATAAAAGCTGTTTTAGTTTTGCAGTGTGGACTCATTGATGAAGCATTTTAGTCATGTGACCAATTCATCTAACATGGTGGATGACATTGTAAAGCAGAACTTAACATTATTAAACGACAAAATGTACTGCAGAGCATTTTACATCCAGTAGAAAGCGGTATGATGTAGCAGAATGACTGGGACTTATCCAGGCCACTAACAATATAATATATAATTGGCAACGTGAAGGCTCAAAACAGTGCAAGAAAGGATAAGAGCCAGAATCACATATGATCTAAGTCTGTTAAAAGTATGGTAGAGGTAAAGTTATTATCTGGCAATATCTGTGAATGGCTTGACTATATCCATATTAGACACAACAGGCCTATGTGTAAACTCCAATTCCATGACAAGATGCAGATTTTTTTCTTTTCTTTTTGTTGCCATCATTCTATTCACTTTAAATTCAGGTTCACAGCACAAAACTGTCATGCACAAAGTGAGCAAGATGAACATAGCTTTCTCAATATAATGCTTGTGCACCGATTTCCTCTGTTTGTGGACAAAACTGCTTGTGAGCTCTCAAATGTACGCTGCTTGCGTGCAAATTTTCTCACTCTCTCTCAAATATGCACTGCTCACGCACAAATTTTCTTGTGCGCTCTCAGTACACTGCTCAGTGTCTGCTTATATGCAAACTCACAATTTGTGTCTTGTTTTCCCTCTTCCTTTCATGCTTTTTGATATGATTTATATTGGTGCACTATTTATTAACAATAACCAAAATACTAAAATAGACTTGCATATTACATTTTGAATCTAATAAACCATAACATTTTTTTGCTGTATGTTATATGATGAGATATTTCCAGTTTCAAACACTTAAAGACACAGAGAACAGAAGTTCGATGTAAAGAATACATTTTATTTTAAAAACATTTTTTAAACATCCAAAAGGTGCACCATACTAATCAAATAAAAAAACATTTAGACAAAAATATAACTAACACAAGCAGAAATGTAACTGTGATTGAAAATAGAGGAAAACTTGATAAGGTATTAGTTCAGCATCCACTGTTCCCCCGCCTCTTTGGTCCACACTTTGATGGTGCGCCTCTGTTCTTCTCATTACCTGCACCTTTACATTGGACCATTTTTTTTTTAATTCGTTCACAGTGCGATGTTCAGACCCCACTGCCTTAACCACATCAGCTAAACTCTTCCACTCTATTTTTATTTTTATTTTAATTATTTTTTTAATTTCGGTGGACAAACTTACAAATAACACAGTTTTTCTCTGGTCTTCCTCTGATAGCAGCACCTCCAATTTATATTCTGTGAAGTTTCTCTTCTTGCTTGCGTTTGCCATTGCTTTTTACATTTGGTTTTGCCAGAGTAGAGTCATTACCATATTTATTAGGGGGAGGAGACAGGGAGGGGTTTTGTGCTCATGCACGTGCACTCAATTTCACATTAATTTGGATGTTTAAAGGGAAAATGTGTGGGATTCCGCGTATGCGGTGTTTCATCAGATTTTTTTACTGCACATGCACATTTACAGCTTTGTCCGTACGCAATGTTTTAGTATTTATTCAACGCAAGTCTTTGTACTTGAGGCTGTATGTATTTCAGTTTTCCAACCCCTGTAGTTTCACAACACGTTAACGTTGTCAATGACTTGGTAAAGTGAAATTATATCTGCAATAAACTTTTTTTAAGCCTCTAACTCAATCACAGGCGAGCAGTTTTCATTTTTCATTCATTCTAGCATGAAATTTGGTTGCATATATGAATAATTGTCATGTTTCTTTAGTGTACTAAGTTCTCCTGTGCAGCATCTCGTTCACTCTCACATATTGTGCACTGCATGTAAATTAGCCATGTTTACTGATTTCCATATTGCAATATGCCACGAACGAAAAAATTATTATCTTTAAAGGTTTTTAAGCCGTCACTGGGGCTGTACCTTTTGAAAAGTTACACATTTATACACAAAGGGTCCATAGTGATAGCTTATAGATAACTATTATTAACTAAATTGTTCAACAGTATACCTAATAACATTTCTAGGTGCTAATATGCTCCTTTACAATATGTACCCAGTACACATACTATAGGTATACTAAAAGTCCTGGCAATGGCTTGCAGTATATACCTGTTTTTTTGGGAGTGTGCTAACAATATATACCATATCACTGCTAAGCCTTGGGTCATGGTATAATTCACAGCTGCATTTTTAAGCCCAACCTCATAATCATGCCGACGTTAATTGAGTCATCAATCTCCCACTGTTTAGTGGATCAAGATCCTTTCTGGTGCCAAATTCTTGTTCATGAACTATGCAGTGAAATCATGCACTCCAGCATTTTTTTCTAGTCCTTTTACTCTTCTTGGCTCTCTGTTCTCCCTATTCTTCCTTTTTTATTTGACACACATTATTTGACATTCACTCTGTTGGCCTCTTTGTCTTTTCTCTGTGAAGGAAATGAGGTGAGGAACAGAATGAGATGAATATCAATATTGAATGGCTTTGATGTTCATGGTGCTATTATTAAAGCCACCCTGTTTTTCAAAGGTTGACAGAAAAATAGCTTGATCGAATGTTAAGTAGAGAGCAAAAAGCAGTTTTTTTTTGTTTATTACTCTCGAACAGTAGTACTTATTATTGATTTGTAATAAAAAACAGGACAAAATGCAATTTCTGTTATTTATGTCACTATAGTCAAGTGTTTTATCCATCTGTAGTCAAATCAAGTCACTTTAATTTTTATAGTGTTTTATACAAAATTGATTTTTTGCTATTAAAGCAGCTAACAAGACAAAAGTGTAATTATTCAGCTCAGTTCAGTTCAATGATTTATTGGCTCCACTTCAATAACTAATCAAGATTAATTGATTAGGAAACATGGGCAATTGCCTTTTCAACACGTTCAGAACCCTTTAAATCAGTGTTACTGCTGAATGTTAAGTGGCTTTTATATGTTGTATAGTACACTGAAAAGATAATTTTGTAAAATATGTGGTTAAAAACAGCAGCTGTGTTTGCCAGAAAGCATAAAATAAATGTCTAAATTTTACTATTAACTAATGTTTTTAATTAATTTATATAACAGACTAACAGTGCTTCTGACAGGTTTGAAATACTTGCGGTGGTTGTCAGATTAAAACACACCATTTACCCACATCACATAAATAGTTACAAACATACACATAATTTAACTTTTAATAATAATTTTATTTATTATGACACTGTTATACTTTGTTTCTTATACACATAATTTAACTTTTAATAATCAATTTATTTATGACACTGTTATACTTTGTTTCTTTATAATGGGTTAAAGTCAAATAGAAATCCACTATTTCCATCACTTTTATGCTACTCATATGCCATGTGCACAAAAAATTACTGAAAGTTAATTCTACTCATTTTGAACTCCGTGTTGAAGGTAATGAGTTGATTAAACATTTCATTACTTCAACTTAAATAGAGTAGATTCACAGAATTTATATATATATATATATATATATATATATATATATATATATATATATGTGTGTGTGTGTGTGTGTGTGTGTGTGTGTGTGTGTGTGTGTGTGTGTGTGTATATATATATTGTTTTATCTTTTAAGTTTTGATTGATGGAACTCATAAAAAACATTCTTTAAGGCTTTCACTTAATTTACCTCACCGAAAGTGTGAACACTATTACAGAAAGGTTCTGTGCATGTGACGAGCAAAATTTTGTGTCTAGGTTTCCATGGCTGCAGGAAGATGTCAGCGTTCTTGTCAGAGCAACTGATTGAGCTCGTCACGATTGCCAATTGAGATGTTCCCTGTTTTGGCATCTAAAATGCCTTAAAAGCTTTTTTTCTTTTTTCTTTTCTTTTGTTTGTTTATCTGTGCTATCTATTCTATTCTATTCTATTCTATTCTATTCTATTCTAATCTATCTGCACCACCAATTTTAGACGCAATAAAAAAATCCATTTTTATTTTTGAATAAAGTGTTTGTTTAGACTACATTTTATTGATGCATGTACATAGAATGTTGGTTAATGTGCTCTAATATGGTTTTACAAGTAAGTTTTTTTTATTCAGATAATAACTTTTGTTCTTTGAAAGTTAAGTAGTTAGTAAAGTAAATTGTTTACATCGATGTGACATTAAAAGAGAAATCTAAAGAATCATTTAATTAAATTATTATATGCACTTTAAAAATAATATGACAAAAAGCCATTACAACAAATGCTTTTATGTTACTTCAACTTATTTTAATAAGTCAACAAATTTTTAAGTTATAAAAAGTTTAACTATTTGTTTAATATGTTTAGTCAGTTTGACTGAACTAAGTTGAGATAACTAGAAATCAATTGATTCAACAACAAAAAATAAGGCAGTATGATTTTTTTTATTGTGTGCTAAAATAATGGCTTTGTTTTTGTAATGTTAAAAATGTATACAGTACATGTTAGAGACATTGTTGGAATCAGTACTGACCTTGACAGTGCTTCGATACAATGATTTAATTTGTTTATTTAAGTACGCTTAATGTTAATCATGACTAGACAGAGAAGGTTAAATGCTTTTAAACTGGTTCTCAGCCTGTATTGACCTTATTTTTGACCTGCATGTGGGCGCAGCCATTGAAATCTTTTTGGCTCAAGATTGGCTCGACTCTCATTGACTTCCATTGATTTTAATTGAATGTTAAAAACAGCTCATTATGCTGCTTCATGTTGCTAACTGATATATATATATATATATATATATATATATATATATATATATATATATATATATATATATATTTTATTATTTTTTATTATGTGGATCAAGTAGTTTGACTGTTTTCTGCCGTTTATTATGCTTAGTCATTTTTTTCCATAGGCTACTGAATCGCAAGTCCTACAGCAATCGCAAAAGAGCACACTTCCACATTGCAGAATAAGATCAATACATTTGTTTAGGGATAGCTAATATATTATCACAGTATTTTTATTTTTTATTTTTTGCTTTTTATATCTGATCTATAAAATACACAAGCTTGTATATTCCCACTACACCTGCTAACCCACTGGCAGTCTCCACAGAGACTTTAATCCCTGCGATCACTTCCTGTTTTTTGGTAGTGTTCTCTTCCTCTTTCACATTTTTCCTCAGTAACTGATAAGCTCTTATCACAGTAGGTTTGTTTTTAAATGCACTTCAGTTAATCAGTAGGGATGTTGAAAGAGTTGTTTATGTATGTGTGTGTGGTTGCTTGTAACCTTGAAACATTGATTTATTCAAGCTTTGAATATGTTTTTGCGTGATATTTTGTTTGATGTTTTAGCTAACAGCCTAATGCTGTGTTTGAATCAGATTTCAAACGTCAATTTTATGATTCAGTGTGAGACGGATTATTTTCAGTTTTCTTTAAATCTGTCACTAATCATTCTATTGAAAGATGCATATAGTTTTGAATGCTGATTTTAAAGCTTTGTAGATTGTGTACAGTGTTTGTACTTTGATCAGAGAACTCTTCTATAGCATGTGACAGACCAGCTGCTGTATTCCTTGTACACAGTACTAACCTATTGGCGTCTGCTTGTTGATTATTTCTATTATTATATTATTATTATTTTATGTTTTCAAGATAGCACACTTGCAGGTTTACAAAAACTTTGTATGTTTCTTCTATTTTGTTATATGGTTGACAGGGTAACATGATCAAATATTTGGGGAAAAAAAATCCACCGTTCATTGTCAGTACTGTAATGACAAATCATCACATGTATAGAGTTTTTGTGAACAAATAATTGTCCTGTTACAAAAATTGTGATCTAATCTTAAACCTGATGTTAAATATCTCTGGGGAAGCTTTTCCACCTTACAAAAAAAAAAAAAAAAATAAATAATAATAATAATAACTTGACCTCTAGTTGATCATTTGGTATCAGAAGTGGCTTATATGAAAGGCAAAGGCCTCTAGATTACACTTATGATCATGCCTTGATTTTTGATTATTTAATTTGGACAGAAAGGTCTGACTTTGCTAGGATAAAAGTCTTGTCACTTTAACGACAATAAATATATAAAGTATAGAATATAAAGTCAGTGCAGTGGAAAAAGATTAATATTGTGCATGACTCCCATGAGCTTGGAGGACTTCATCCATACATCTCTGCAATGACTCAAAAACTTAATAAAGTCATCTGTAATGGCAAAGAAAGTGTTCCTGCAGGACTCAGAGAATTCTTCAAGATTCTTTGATTTCATTTTTAATGGCTCCTTCATCTTACCCCAGACATGCTCAATAATGTTCATATCTGGTTACTGGGCTGTCCAATCCTTAAGCACCTTGACCTTCTTTACATTCAGGCACTTTGAAGTGGAGGCTGAGGTATAAGAAGGAGCGCTCTCCTTCTGAAGAGTTTGCCCTCTTCTGTGGTTTGTAATGTAATGGGCCCCACAAATGTCTTGATACCTCAGGCTCTCGATGTTGGCATCCACTCTGCAGATCTCTCGCACGCCCCATACTGAATGTAACCCCAAACCATGATTTTTCCTTCACCAAACTTGACTGAGTTCTATGAGAATTTTAGGTCCATGCATGTTCCATTATTTTTTCTGCAGTATTTGTGATGATTGTGATGCAGTTCAACAGATGAGTTATCAGTAAAATCTACCTTCTGCCACTTTTCCAAACTTCCAGCTAGAAGTCAAGTTATTATTTGTTGCTCTTACAACTGGGACAGGCAGTTTGTGTGTGATCTATAAATCTTTACACTCACACACTCATTGTTTTTATTTTAGTTATACTAAAAGCTGCTTTTTGTTCAGTTTCATTTGTCAGTTTTTTTTTATTTTGTTATTTTTTTGAACAAGTCTTTATTTTTCAACATATTTCTTTTCTTACAATGATCTTCTTTCTTCTCAGGGACCTGCTCTTTAACCAGATCTACCCTCGGCTGGTGGAGAACTCTGTAGCTCGGGGTGTTTTTCTGGAGAGTTTGGAGCCCTATATTCTGAGCGAGCGGATTGGCTGTCTAACTGCTCCTGTCATGAGAGACCTGCTCAGTTATTTCCAGGAGAACGGCATGATGGATAGTGTGGAGGGATGCCTAGTCCACATGGACATAACCAACTTGGACATACAACAGGTGTGATGTGCTAATGGTCTATTGCTGCAGATGTTCATTGACTGGATTTCTCCAGTCAACTTACAGTGTATTTACTTGAAAACGTGCATTTTTTGCAGGTGGTGCAGATGTGCTGGGATAACCAGCTCTATGATGCCATGATTTACGTCTTCAACAGTGGCATGAATGATTACATCAGCCCGATGGAGGTATGATGTGGTTTTGCTAAAATGCGGTTTAAAGCTAAAATGCACTCACTGCAAGACTTTGAAGACCGGAACAGATTTTTAAACACTAGATCCTAAATTTGTAAATGGTTACAAAAAATGAAATGAGCACCATAAACAGTGCTTGACTATCACAAGTATCAGATTTTTAAGTCAATGAAGAGAATGAGAATTCCGCCAGATGCATGCATTACAAAAAGTGATGCAAACAAACATAAATATACAGTAGAATAGAGGAACTGGCCGGTTCAAAACTTTTTCCCTTCTATCTGACTTTTTCCAGTTTGAATCTGTAGAAAACAGAGTGACTTGGGGTGCAGCTAGAGCTGATCACATTGTTCTACTTAGAAAAGCGTCTTTTGGTCAAGCTTGTTTTTCAAGCTTCATTCGATTCACATCAGTGGAATATGATCTGCAATCCGTAAGAGAATGTGTACCAAGAATGATTTTAAGAATCGGCTTCTTATTAATCAACATTATGAACACTAGGCTATTTGACATTGTTGTTGTGGTTGTTTTATGTTGTTTGAGATTTGTTTTTAGTTTTGATTTGTATTTTTATTGGTATAGTCCTTTAACGTCTGGAAAAGGGACTACCAATGAAAACTAATCTTTGGGCTAATTTGGGTACATTTACATTCTTGGTGAACCTTGATTAATGTACAATGTCCCTTGTTGTGAAATAAATAAAAGCTAAAACCAAGACAAATAATTAGGAATGCTATTAAATTATTTGAGATTTATAATGTCAAAATTAGCCTACTTTATTTAAATATGTTTAATAAAAGCTTCTATGGTACACATATACAACAAAATTGCATCTTTAATTAATATAATAGGCATGCAAGACAATGAAAAAAAAAACTTTCACATGAAAAGGTTAAAGACTTCAGAACTGGACAACACCCATGTGCTCAACTTATATTCTTTTTAGCATTTACTTACATTTAAAGGCATATTTGATTGTATTAATACAAAATGGTCCACAAAATCTTCTTTTTGACAGCGATTAGTATATTTGATACACTATATTTGATAATTGATAAATCCAGGCACATGGAGAACAGATCACACACCGTCTTCAGGAAAAAAGATATCTCTAGCAACAGATTATGTCAGTTGTGTAATTCAGCATCATTTTGCCTGCCCCAGCTTTTCTCACTACAGATAATTGAAAACAAATAGAAATGAATGGTATTTTTTATTCTACAGCCAACTTGGTTAGCTTTTATTGGGCTGTTATCAATAGAGCTTAAATACAGGACTCTCATAAAAATCTGGTGACCCTTTTGGTGGATTAAACCAGGGCTGTTCAAATTTCTGACACCGCTTTAGTCCAAAAATTGAGGGGTTGTAAGACGTTTGGAAGACCTGACATTAGGTGACTCACCCTAGTTGTTCAAAGTCATCTTTTAAATCCTGAAGCAAATCAAACAACATGGCTTGGCAATATGTTTGGACAATGTGGTCTTTTGGTTTCAACCCTACATCAAATATGGTCAAAAACAATAACTAAAAAGCTCAAATGTTTTTAGTCTGATGAGTGAGAACAAGTTATCTTGGCAGTTGGAAAGGCTCAGATGTACTACTTTCATTTGTGAAAACAAATCCCATTTTTTGTGCATTTGGCCAGCACATTTCTATTCTCTTTAGCTTATTTAAATATACCTTTTATTTTAAGGGACTGTTCACCCAACAATGAAATTCTCCTCACCATTTACCCACACTCAGTTCTCTGGTTAAAATCTTTACAAATGTATTTTTTTCTGTTGAAGACCAAACAATCTGAAGCATCCTGAAGAATGCTGGAAAGCATCACTCATTGACTTTCTTAGTAGGAATAGAAATACACGCAAAAAGAATAATAGTGAATTGTCCCTTTAAGCATGTTATAGAACATCACATTACTACAGAATGTAGCAACCTTTGTTTTTTCTCATTCACAGTCTTGTGGTATGATTGCCACAATAAGCAGAAAACATTAAACTGAACCTGTTACAGCTTCAGGGACACCTCAAGGGTGCATGTGCTCTTTTTTCAATGCACTTTTGCCCATGTTTTAGTGTGCGTTTCTCACCATTAAGCTAGAAGAGAAGATGAAAGCCTTGTAGTCAGAGGAATCTTCTGAACCCCAGATGAAAGGCGGCATAGAAAGAGGATTCATTTGTTTCGTGGCCAGAATGTCACACACTGACCAAACACAACACACTCTGCTCTAGTGCTGGATTACATGACCGTGTCTTTCAGATGCTGCTGGGAGTGTGGATGTAAAAAAGACTGCAGTGTTGTATACATCTTAGGCCTGGGCATCAAATGACAAACTCTCTTAGCAAACTGTATATTTCTATCTAAAATATTATTGTCTTAAGCTAATGTCAATGTAAAACTGTTTCCCAATTTGTGGGACCATTTTTAGGACACAAAACAGTAATTTTCTTTTTAAATTAAAGTGATTTGACTTGCTTATACTGGGTCGCTTTTAGCAAATTTAATGAAAATGTGTTTTGTTTTTCTTTGTCCTGCTTTTCCAGAAACTCTTTCAGGCGATTGGTCCTCCTCTGCAGGAAGGAAAGCCTCTCACAGGTAGATCAGAGAAATGAAATACTCTTTCAAATCTGAAAACAACACAGCCCACGTAAATCCTAACACCTGCTAAACTATAACAAGATGTTTCTGTTTTTGATGGCTTGAGCTAACCTAGAAAATGCCCCCGTTTTGTACTGTGATGTTAATAAAAGGAGGTTTGGTGGCACTTCAAAATAAGTTCAATAGACTGCTTTTATTTTGTATCAAAAAGCGACTAACAAACAAGATCCTAACCTTGAAGAAATGTTTTGAGAAATCATGATATAGACCATTTTAATGTGGTCATGTAATTGGCCCATGAACATTTCCTGCTTAGGAAATAGACAATTCAATCATAACTTAATGTTAAACCAGCTATCATAATATTATTAATCAATATATTTATCAAATATTTATCAAAACTCTTTTTGGATTCTTGGAAGCTCTAGAAATTAAAAATGTAAAACATGAATAATGTCAGGATCATTGTTTCTCTTTACATCCGTCAAATAACAATATAATAACAACGATGATGATATCAATATTTATAGTGATACTGATATAGAAATATTTGCAATTTGTGCCGCTGCACATTTGACTCACTGTTTAAAATAGCATTTTATTTATTCAAAGTACAGTTGTGTTTTTTTTGTTTTTCTTTGTCTCCAAACCTGCAGCTCTAGTTTCGTTATTTTAATGTATGCTATTCATGCAAACTATTATAATATCTGCAGTAGAAAATCTTGGCTTCTCTATCGCCATTTGTGGTTGAGAAGCAAAATCATCACTAAAGTAGTTATTTGCGTAGTTTCATTTCACACTGTTCTTCTGCATCAGTGAACTTGATGGTGTGAGGATTTTCTATGGTTGCCATTAATCATTTTGGGATCCATGTACCTGTCATGTTGTCAAATATAATTTGACCTATTAAATATTATTGTGGTTTTGTTATATTTTATGTTTTAGCAGATACTTTGTTGTTTTCTCTTTTTGGTACTGCATTTGAACCATATAATTTTTTATTTTTTTTGCTTTGTCAATGCATAATTTAGCTTAATGCAAAGCCTATGCTACTAAAATGATCACTGTTATTATTATTATTTTCGCATCTTTTATTGACATTTTTGTTTTGATAATAATAATAATAATAATAATAATAATAATAATAATAATTACTTAAGTTTTTATAGCATTTTTCTGGACACTTAAAGAACTTTACACATTTTTGGGGGAATCTCCTCATCCACCACCAATGTGCAGCATCCACCTGGATGAAGTGAAGGCAGCCATATTGTGCCAGGCCGCACACTAGGCTTAGGCTGTAATACCGTATTATGGTATACCGCGGGATCTAAAAATAGCAACAGTGTCAGTTTTAATACTGTTATACCATCATAAAAAAGAATGCACTTAAATATGAGACAAGTATTAAATATTAAATATTATTTATTTATTGCTTACAAATACATGTCTGATTGTCATAATGGGACAGTGTGGAGGAGAGAGAGGCGAGGTAAGATGGCAAGTCGGGCACAAAAGTGCCCTTTGTGTGTGCAGTGGTGCTGTCTCTCTCTCTGTCTCTCTCTCCATCTCAATCTGTGTGTGTGTGTGTGTGTGTGTGTGTGTGTGTGTGTGTGTGTGTGTGTGTGTGTGTGTGTGTGTGTGTGTGTGTGTGTGTGTGTGTGTGTGTGTGTGTGTGTGTGTGAACGAGAGAGAGCGCCCCGCGCAGATCTCTAGTATGAACAAGACAAACAGGTAACCTTAAAGGTCGCATATACAGTATTCAGTTTCAGAATGATTTAGGCACAAGCCAACAGTTTGGTGAGGCTGTCTGTACCTTACGTCATCATTTTTTTTTTTATGCACAGTGATACCGGATACCGGGGTAAAATAGGAAGGAGGTTTGACGGTATCAAAATTTGGACACACGGACTAGAGCTTAGATCAGGGCCAAAAAATGAAACCCGACATTACCCGAGCCCGTGTACCTTGTGTCAGAGCTCGACCCGGTCCGACACATTAATTGTAATTATGAACCCAATTTAAACCTGACTATTTTTTAATGCATAGTCCGTTATAACAGACGTTCCCAACTACAATTCTGAGATGTTGGAACTACAGAAATAAGTTGGAAGTCCTCGTTTTTATGCCTTTTTTACACCACATGCGTGAGCAGCATGTTTTTTTTTTTGACATCCATGGTAGCAAATAAATATTAGAATTTTCATACCAAAAACAGAAGCAGTGTGTCAGTGCAGAGCGTGAGCATAGCTGAAGCAGCTGTGCGGCACTCATTGGGTCTTTTTTGCAGGTGATCACGCTCAATTAAAGTGACAGTGATAATGACCCAAACATTGAATGACAGCAAAAATTTGCGATTTTACTAAATAGATGCATTTATGCGATTCACGGATTTTTATGCATTGTTTCTACTCTACATACACAATGCACATGTGCTGCTTCACCTCTGCTTGTGCATGCAATGTGTGGCAGTGGAGGAGACACTTTTGCAGGAGCTAGAGCGTTGCTTTGGGTTGCTCCTTTGTTTTTTTTCATACCACACTCTCGTGTTTGTTCGTTTCTAAAAAAATAAACTTCAATAATCATGCATATGTTGTTTTAATTAGCTCAAGAAGTTTGTTATTTCAAATATAGACGTGCGGCGGGCACAAGTGAGAAATTAGACTTTAGATGGTTTAGACAACATTGTAAACAACTACGGGGGACAGGGTAGGTCTGCTCTTATTCTTGGTTTTGTGGCTGTTCATCAAGACGTCGACAAGGTTTGGTAAAGCTCGGGTTGAACATGGCTTGTTATTATATATACATATTATTACAGTGAAATGTCTCTGCTGTGTTTTTAAAAATAGCGGATTCTTTGTTTTCATTCTCCTGGCTTGTTCCACGAGTAAGTGACGTATCTCTGTAAACCAATAACGTTCAGCTGTGCATCTTGCTCTGCCTTTTGTTACGCATTTGTTGTGCATAAAAAGTGGTATGGTACAGTTTGCTTTAAGGTACTTTTTGACAGTGGAATCAGCCATAAAAGCGTACCACACCGTACCATAACGTATGGTACTAGGGGTCAGAACACAGCAACCTTCCTTTCCCATGTGGTACTGATTGGGTGCAGCCCTCCTTAGCTTCAGTGGGTGACCATGTGAGATTTGCAGAGAGCTAGCTGCCGGCTTTATGGTCTTACTTCTCTACGGGGTTTTAATTAACAATTTATCTATTTATTTATTGTTGTAAAGCACCTTGGGCAGCCATTCGATTGTAGTGATGTGCTATTTAAATAAAGTTAATCAAAAGATTTCATTTGCACACTTACTGCACTGGAAATTCTATTTTTTTGATTACATGTACAAAATCTGCTCACTAACACTGTTATTAAAATGATTAAAACATAACAATTAAAATTACTCAAATTTTTGAATGCTAAAGTAGCAATGTTTTATCATTTAGGAAATCTAATGCTAAACTTAAGTGCACATAATCCCATTTTCCCATGTGTGTCCTGTCACAGATGAGCATGTTGTAATGGGGAATAAACTGCTGGTGTACATCAGGTGAGGTGACTTTCTGCATAAATTCAGCAGTCATACGCAGTTGCATGCCGTATAACACACCTGTTCTTTCTTCTCTGCCAGCTGTTGTTTGGCAGGACGTGCCTATCCACTAGGTGACATTCCTGAAGATCTGGTCCCTCAGGTGAAAAACCAGGCAAGTAGTGTGATTACATCCAGATTGCATTAAAGAACATGCATTGTTTGGTTAGCATCTGAGGTTGCACTCGTGTTGTGTACAGCTCGACACCACAATGTCTGTTTTGTTTGTACTGAGTCTGTATGAGTCACGCCGTATTTCTCCCCGTTACACTCATAGCTCTCATAAAAGACACAAGCGTGTGTGTGTGTGTTTAGTATTCTCAGCAGTTTGCTCTCAGCAGGGCTTTTAAGGGGAGTTCCTTTTGTTGCCTATCCAAAGTGCTCAAGCAATTAGTTCTGGGATGGATGACCTCAGGAGAAATTTAAAAACGGATGAGGAACATGCACACATGTACACACAGCCTAAAGCTACTCTCACTTTCATGCTAACACAATGAATGCTGTCATACTTTGATGCAAACATTTGATGGGATGAGATCTAGTCAGCTTTTAAGTTTAAAAATGCTAATTTTATGTGAACAAAACTGTAAATCAATAATTGCAATAAGAGATATGCTGTAATAACTATAAAACAAGTAGCAAACAAGTAAACAAAGTTAAAGTGACGTATAACCAAAAATGTGATTTAAGTATTCTGGATCAAAGATCTGAGTGATCTTAAATCTGAAGTCTATTAAGCTAGAGAAAGTAAAAGACATAGCAGCATGTGCTGAAATTTCGGCTGGGCCGAATAATGTATGTATGTATTTCAATAAAAATGATAAGCTCTGGACTTTTTTTTACCTTATATTGATCCAAGAGTTAATAACTCAGCAGAAATGTGCAACAATGAGAATCTAAAAGTGTGTTAATATTAGAGATGTTCTGAATTTTCCGCCACAGAAAAATGATCGGTCGAAAATGTTAAGCCATTTAATGGACTCTCTAATTTTTGTTTCTTCTGTCATTTTTGGGGTACTTTTTTTAATTATGAAAGCATTAAAAAATTATATTGAAATATATATCGTTATCCTTTAATATGGCAAATATTAATCGAAGTTGCATTTTTTGCCATATCGCCCAGTTGTAGCTGAAACACAAGGGGACAAGATCTTAAGCTTCCAGAGAGGATTTTCTGAGTTATATAGGCAGAAGAACTTCTCTCTTTCTATGTCAGCAGCAGATGTTTACACTGCTCAAACAAATTCATTCATGTATCACTAAACTACATCTTACAGTATGTTTCCTTCACCTAAGTTAAGTCAAAGCGAAAGCTGGGTCTTGTCAATATTATCCATGAAGTACAATAGGTCAAGTCAGATAAATTTCAAAAGTTGTGGTTTTGACAGCCTTTAGCAAAATTAGTTTCACTTTGCAAATACCAGAACATGGTTAAAATATCATATTTAAATGCCAAACTAAAGAAAATGCAATATCGATTGCCATCCAAGTGATTTCCCCATAGTGGAAGTTTCCACGTAGCATTGGAGTTCCCCATCCTAGGGGGAGCGCTACGGTTACTAAAGTAACCCTTCGTTCCCGGAGGGGGGGAACGTAAATGCTATGTACCTTCTCCACAACGACTGTCCCTCAGCTGTTGAGCGTGAAAGTCTCTTCAGCTCAAAAGCATGTCGAGCATTGTGCCTGGCGCGTCTTTATAGTTTGACTGATTGTTATTGACGCCAGCTATGCACGCCGCCAACTCATTGGCATTTCATTGGCCGGATTTTATACTCTTTCAGATGATTGGTTTCTGACGAAAACCCCATAGTGGAAGTTTCCACATAGCATTTCCATTCCCCCCTTGGGGAACGAAGGGTTACTTTATTAACTGTAGCATTCTCAGTACTGGGTTGTGGCTGGAAGGGAATGCATTGTGTAAAGTAAATGCTAGATAAGTTGGCAGTTCTTTCCGCTGTGGTGACCCCTGATGAATAAAGGAATTACGCCAGAAAATGAATGAATGAAGTTATTCACCTATAGCAGTGGTTCTCAAACTTTGCCAAGTGTATCACTAGTGGTACGCGGGCATTCTTCTAGTTGTATGCGAGGAATCTGTCATATATACATGCAAAATATATATATAAAAAAATGTATCACTAATAATTTATATGAATATGATGACTATATTTATAGTAGTCCAAGCTACATTTCCAGGTTTTGATGAATAGGCTATTATATGTTACTTTACATTTAAGTCCAGAAGTTTCATTTTTTATTTTAATTTTTTTAATTTAATTTAATTTTTTTACTTTTTAAGACAAGTAGTTTACTATTTTAATTTAACTTTTAAAAGCACATTTTAATTAAAACGTTTACATTACATTTTTTTATTGTTTTTTGTTGTTTACCTTCAAATACAGTACAGTGTTAACGTTCAAACTGTTTATAATGTTTAAAGTGGCTGACAATAATAAATATTATAAATAATAGGAATTAATCTGCCTGGTTTTTGAACTGTGCTGAGCTGTAGCTGCTTAATTGGGCCCACTACGCTACTGTATTTCAATACTCTTCATTATGGCGGTACTTGGAGAAACTATTTTTTTTCTGAGGTGGTACTTAATGAAAAAAGTTTAAGAACCGCTGACCTATAGCACATGCCTTTGGACTGTGAGAAAAACCGGAGCACCCAGAGAAAACCCACGCGGACACGAAGAGAAAAATGTCAACTGTCCCAGCCAGTGCTCGAACCAGCGACTTTCTTGTTGCGAGGTCACACTACCCACTGCGCCACTGTTTATAGTGAATGTATGTAAGTTTATGTTGTGCAGTTCTGATTTATTTTTTTAGAAGGGCATAATACAAACTTTGTCAGTGAAGGCATATTAGCATGGTAAACATTCATAAATGTGATAAAAACAGAATTAAGAGATAAATAATCAGAAATAGCAGCAATTCAGAATTCTTTACTTTAATAGACTTGCAAGTTAAAGTCCAATTCTAAACGAAAAAAGCGATTTCTTCAAATTGCATGTCTAAAACTCACAATTTTGACTATACAGTAACAAACAATTGCAAATTTGTGTAAACCAAAAAAACAAACAAAATCAGAATTATTAGTTTTTTTTAAGATATTTGTGACTTCATTGCTGGAAACAAATTAGATTTTTTTTACCATTTATGGTCAGGAAAGAAAAACTGCAATGTCTGTGGCCATCTTGCTCCAAAGATATATACACTAATTATTGCATACGGACCTTGAGTATGCGTCAATATTGCCACCACATTTGTACAGTGCTCCCAGGTCAAATGTCATTCAACTGCGCTAGTCAGGACTAAAGCCAATGTCAAGATGCTGGACTTTAGTGCCGTGTAAGGATGTAGTAATAAGTAAACAAAGAAAACAAAGCACAAAGGCATAACATTTCATAGGTAAGATTTCATTTTCTACGTTTTTGTATATTACTAACTTTAGTGCTTAACAAGTGTTATTGATGATAATACAGCCTCTTACTGCACTGATCATAAGGCAAATAACAGCAACTTAAACCAAATACTAAGCTTATTCTAGTTTTGTTGAATAAAATAAGCAAACAATGTGAATGAAATATGACAACAAGACGCTGCAGTGCTAGAAACTTGTGTTATTGTCGGCTAAGTAAACGAGTTGTTCATAACAGAAATTAATTCACAAACGAATCACTCCCACCATTAGAATGAGAAGTGAAAGCAGTTTAGGGGGTGTGTTTCAGGACACGGATTATATCAAATTGAACAAGGAGAGAGGATAACACATTTCCATGCACACAAACACATGCTCTTTGTTAACCATGCGTATTCAGTCACTTATCCATTGATGTAGAAAAGTGATGTAAAATTATAATTTTCATTAAAAAAAAAAGTGCATACTGACAATCGGGAAAACTCCCGATCATAGATATGTATATATGAGTCTATATCTCTGGCTCTGGATGGCCAGTCCTCCTCTGCATCATGGTCCAACATTCAGTTCAAGGGATCGCTACCCTGTACTAAAATGGGGGGTTTATTGACACATTCCTTCCAATAGACAACAATAGCGTAGGTTACATCTAATGCAAATATCTATGATATTGCCCTATATAATAAAATATGTTAGAGCTCCATAATATTGGAAAAATCAGACATTGCAATGTTTTGTTTTGCTGTAATGCATATTTCGATATGTATATAATTTTTATCAGACGATTTGAATAGGTATGTATTTTGAATCATGTATTTAATTTAGATTGACTTGTCTGATCAAATCTTTTTCTATGCAGTGCATTTGCATAATATATTTATATAAAAAATATAATATGACGAATTACAAGCAAATGTAAATACAATAGAGTAAAAATATAAACTTAAATACAAAAAAATAAAACTTAAATACATAGTGCTTCCTGGTTTTCTGAGGAGTCTAACAGCATTCAAATATAGAAATTGAACAATCAATTGTAAAATAACATGGTCATCATTTAATAAATAATTTTTGTTGCAACAATATTTAAAAATATCTTTATCTTTTAATTTTTATAAAATAATCCAATCCTCCGATGTGACTATTGTGGATACATGCATTGCGATATCGATGCTCATATAATATATATTTTAGCCCTAACATATGTTTCTCAGCAGGGAGTATTAAAAAGAGAGAGAGACATTTGTGACTCTATGCATCTGATGTTGTGTTAGTTGTATCATCTTGTGGTCCCTAAGGGGTCATTTTCAAAGGGACACATGTGCACAGAAAGACTTTTTCACTTTGATCTGTCAACGCAATGACACAAATTCCTATATAGTCCGCGCACACACTTACACAGTGTCACATCTGCAGGTCCATATCCTCAAGCCCTTCCCTCCCCTCTGCTGCGAAACACAACATTGGCATCGCAAAGATGAGCACCTCCAAATGATGTCCAATTATCTCTCTTTATGTGTGTGTGAATGGGAGATAATGGCTAATCTTTTGGTCCATGCTGCTCTCCCACAAACACACTCATACTAGCGCTGAAGTGTACCACCTGGTCACCATGGCAACTAGCCAGCCCTGTACTATACTCCGATGATAATAGCTAGAATTTTGATTTCGTTATTGTGTTGAGGGATTGGCCCAGGAGCATGTACCTGCAGAAAAATCAGAACAAATTGAATATTATAATGCTTTTTGTGCACATTAATTGAAGCCTATATGTAGAATTAAAAATATTTCAGTATTTAGTCATTCACATTGTTATATGCATTAAAAATTAGAAATGGAGTATACAGAATCTAGATTTTTAGCCCATCATGGAGTCTATTTATTTACTTGTGTAAATGTGTGTAAATTTATATTTGTTCAGTTTATAAGTTAATTTTAGAAATGTTATTGACTAATAAGAAGATGTTCATATTATTTATTTACAATACAGTTTGTAAAGTAATATTTTCTGTCTTTCAGTGGATATGTTTATATAAGTATGGATTAAGATTGGTTTGCATTGTAAACATTAAATAAAAGTTAAAACGCTAGTATTTTTTTATTTCATATATTAAGTTTCAGTTATGATGTTCCCAAAATAATTCCTCATAAATCTGTAGATTTTCTTTTACAAAATTGTCAGCAGAAATGGCAAAAATCGTCCGCAGATTCTGTCTGGCCCTAAGCTATAACTAGGAATATGACTATCGTGTTTACACTGAGTATGTTTACATGGACACCAATAATCCAATTTTAATACGATTAAAACAATAGTCTGATTAAGAGTCTACCATGTAAACAGCAATTTTTGTTTAATCCGATTAAGGTCATAATCGTACTAAACAGAAATTGAATTAAGAAATGTGGAGTATGCAGATTTTCCTCACATTATTGAAATGCAGTACAGACATTTAATGGCATGCATAAAATGTTCCTGAATCAAATTAAAAATGAAAGACTCAAAACTACATAAAGCTCCGGAGGAAATGTGGATTGCGTGGTCACACAATGATGTTAATCGAATTATGTGCTTTAACATGTAAAACAGGATCATGAAAGGGACATTCAAAAAGCAAATCATGTAAACATCTTAATCATATTGTCTTATTTAGATTGAAGGAAATAATAAGATTACTGATGTCCAGGTAAACGCAGTCATTGTTGCTTATGCACTGTTCCTAACACTATTGCAAATGTAATACAATTTTTATCTCAAACCAGTGTTTAAGTGTTTTCCCAATGTCTTTCTATAACTGTATGTAATCGTACCGGTGGCTAATATAATAGCTAAACAGAACTCCCAAGGGTTATACTATAAATATAAAAAGTTTAGTGTTTTAGTGTCAGTAAAGTTTATTTTCTTTTATTTAACTAGGGCATTGTCCAAAAGTAGCAGAAATGCTTTGTAAATAAAAGAAATCTTAACATATTTGTATTCTTTAGATAATCCTGAGAATATAAAACTAAATACAAATAAAATAACGTGCATATGTAATCACAGTTACCATAAAAAATAAACAAAAAAAAAGAAACACAGAAAGCAATGCAATGGAAAATTTTTAGTTGTGAAAAGAAAAAAGTAATGTCTGCTGGAAATGTAAATACAGCATAAATTATATACAGTGGGGATCGAAAGTTTGGGCACCCCAGGTAAAAATTTGAAGTAATGTGAGTAAAGAAGCCAAGGAAAGATGGAAAAATCTCCAAAGGGCATCAAATTACAGATTAGACATTCCTTTAATATGTCAAAAAAGTTAGATTTTATTTCCATCATTTACACTTTCAAAATAACAGAAAACAAAAAAAATGGTGTCTGCAAAAGTTTGGGCACCCTGCAGAGTTTATAGCATGCACTGCCCCCTTTGAAAGCTGAGACCTGACAGTGTCATGGATTGTTCTCAGTCATCATCTGGAAAGACCAAGTGATGTCAATCTCAAAGGTTTTAAATGCCCAAACTCATACAACTCATCTGACCTTGCCCCAACAATCAGCATCATCATGGGTTATTCTAAGCAGTTGTCTAGAAAACTGAAACTGAAAATAGTTGATGCTCACAAAAAAGGGAAAAGTCTATAAGAAGATAGCAAAGCGTATTCAGATGCCAATATCATCTGTACGGAATGTAATTAAGAACTGGCAGTCATCAGGAACAGTTGAAGTTAAAGTAAGATCTGGAAGATCAAGAAAAATATCAGACAGAACAGCTCGCAGGATTGTGAGAAAAACAAGTCCAAACCCACGTTTGACTGCACAATCCCTCCAGAAAGATCTGGCAGACACTGGAACTGTGGTACACTATTCCACTATAAAGAGATACTTGTACAAATATGCTCTTCATGTAAGAGTCATCAGAAGAAAACCTCTTTTACGTCCTCACCACAAAAAAACAGCGTTTGAACTTTGCAAATGAACATATAGACAAGCCTGATACATTTTGGAAACAAGTTTTGTGGACCGATGAGGTTAAAATAGAACTTTTTGGCCGGAATGAGCAAAGGTAAGTTTGGAGAAGAAAGGGCACAGAATTTAATGAAAAAAACCTCTGTCCAACTGTTAAGCATGGAGGTGGTTCAGTCATGCTTTGGGCTTTTATTGCAGCCAGTGGCACAGGGAACATTTCACGAGTAGAAGGAGAAATGAATTCAATAAAATTTCAGCAAATTTTGGATGGTAACTTGATGCCACCTGTAAAAAAGCTAAAGTTAAAGAGGGGATGGCTCCTACAAATGGATAATGATCCTAAACACACCTCAAAATCCACAACGGATTACATCAAGAGATGTAAACTGAAGGTTTTGCCATGGCCTTCACAATCTCCTGACCTCAACATTATTGAAAATCTATGGATAGACCTTAAAAGAGCAGTGCATGACAGACAGCCCAGAAATCTCAAAGAACTGGAAGACTTTTGTAAGAAAGAATGGGCAAAGATACCTCAAACAAGAATTGAAAGACTCTTGACTGGCTACAAAAAGCGTTTACAAGCTGTAATACTTGCCAAAGGGGGCAGTACAAGATATTAACTCTGCAGGGTGCCCAAACTTTTGCAGACACCATTTTTTTGTTTTCTGTTATTTTATAAGTGTAAAAGATGGAAATAAAATCTAACATTTTTAACATATTAAAAGAATGTCTAATCTGTAATTTGATGCCTTCTGGAGATTTTTCCATCTTTCCTTGGCTTCTTTATGCACATTATTACAAATTTTTACCTGGGGTGCCCAAACTTTCGATCCCCACTGTAAGTTGTTTAAAAACATCATCATTAACAAATAGTTGCATTCTTGCTGGGCAAAACATTTATTTATTTCTTCTCGGCTTAGTCCATTTACTAGTCAATGATCCGGATTGAACCACCACCAACGACAACAGTAGATGTTTTACGCAGCAGATGCCCTTCTAGCTGCAAATCACTGGAAAACACCCATACACTCTCATTCACACATATACACTACGGACAATTTAGCCTACCCAATTCACTTATATCACATGTCTTTGGACTTGTGGGGAAAACTGGAGCACCTGGAGGAAACCCACGCTAACACAGGGAGAACATGCAAACTTCACACAGAAGTGCCTACTAACCTAGCCGAGAAACCAGCGACCTTCTTGCTGTGACAGCATCAGCAACAGCGCTACCATATTTAAGATACCAAATTTTAAACAGCTATAGGGTTTATAGAGGCAAAACAAACACACAATTGCAGGGGAAAAAGCCAGTAATAAAAGTGCAATGTTTGATACCGCACATCGTATTAGAAAAAAAAACCTCTGCATTTCTCCAAACTCATATGCACTCGAAAGGTCAGAAAGCTGTGTGTGTAGACTATCCTGTCACAAAATGTGGCAAAAATTCAACACGACGGTCGATAATAGTTTGATTGCGGTGTTTACATGTTTTCACTCAGAGAGCAGCATTTATAGCAGATATTTTAATCCATAATATTGTAGTGATATAAACGTACTGCAAACTAAGTAACTTAGAAATAATTTTGACTGAGGTCTGCCTTTAAACACTGAAAGAGTACTGCTGACGATACAAACTAACTTTGCCATCTGAATGAACAAAGAAATGGGCACTGATCGCACACACTTACCAAGTCTGTAGAGACAGGACTTTTAAAACCAACTGGAGCCGCGTGTTTTTTAAAAGGAAACCGTATTTCACAATTTCCAGATGCGAAAAATCGAAATGATGCGATATGATTAAAAAATGTTCTGTACAACGTTATCCACACGTGAGACCAGCTGCGCTCTAATAGCTGGAAAATGAGATCAAAACCTTCGTTGCAGCACATTATAAAAGCAACACTGACGACCCGTATCTCGAAAGAATTTGTTTTCTTAATCCTGTTTTGGTAACACAACGTGTCGTGTCTCTGCCATCTTAACACTGTTTCAGGTAAAATAGTCTTTGAAGCTATCATGCATATTAATGAAGTTGCACCGCATACACAATAGAGCGCTCTGATTGGTTTGAACCAAGTCTTTTCTCATGAATAAATGCAGCACACTCAGAGACGTCACGGAGAACTCCTAGGTAGAGACAGCCAGTCTACATGCTGGAATACACGCAAGTATCTAATCGGCGTGTCGCAGCTTCAAAAATGTGCTTTAAACCGGAAGAACGAATTTGTTTGAAGTAACTTAAAAACAACCTATTTTCACTTTTTTGTGTAATATATGTGTCCTTATAGTATTTTTAGCAGCATGGGACACATATATGAGTGTCAACAGCTCAAAAAATGTGTTTGGTCTTTCATGATCATTTAATAGTGCAAACTGGGATGGAGAATATAGTGTGCTACTGAGCAAATAATGAAACTGTTTAAGTCCACTGGTTATCCGTTTAAACGTCTGCTAGCTGATTGGAAAAAAGAGTTCTTGAGTCTAGCAGTACTGCTTCTCACACTCCTATACCTCCACCCTTAGGTTAGGAGTGTGAATATTCTGTGTTGTGGGTGTGTGGGGTTTTGTAGTAAACATGCATGGTGTATTGAAACCAGTTTTTTTTATATCCCTGAATGTGTTCTAGGTGTTTGAGTTTCTCATTCGTCTGCACTCTGTGGAGGCTGCACAGGAAGAGGAAGTGTATCCCTACATCCGAACACTCCTGCACTTTGACACTCGAGAGTTCCTCAACGTTCTGGCACTGGTGTGCATAATCTAATCATGCTAACCTAATCAATAAATCAATATATATTTTGCAAAATCTAATCATGCTAACCTAATCAATAAATCAATATATATGTTTTCAATACTTCAAATCTTTTATATAATGTTAAGTTTTATTCAGATTATAGTTATTTTGCCAATGAATTGGATCTGAATGTTAAAATCTCTTTTCTTCACAGACATTCGAGGACTTCAAGAATGACAAACAGGCTCTGGAATATCAGCAAAGGATTGTGGACATTTTACTAAAGGTGACATATTTCTTGCTTTCTGTCTTTCACATACACATACTAACACGTTTATGTTGGTATTTGTTGTTTACGATGACTCTAAGTAGTTGTAATATATTTTGTACAGTAAAAAAGCGCTTATTATATGCTTGTACCCCACCCCAACCTTTGAACCCAAGCCTCACAGGAAACCTGTGGCAAAATTTAGATGTTAAAAGACTCCATTAGGATTGAATATTAGGCATTTTGAACTACAAGGACATTAGACATGCCTTTGTAAACCACTGTAATAGAGTACAACTAGGTAACACCCATGTCACTATACTAAAAACTGTTCTTTTAAACCCCCAAAACCAGTACACACACATTAGTATTAGCGGACAATTAATATAAACTTTAATGACAATGAACAATATACATTAGCTTATCCTTTACTGTCATCATCACTCACCATATTCTGTTTTAAGAGACAAATGTGCAACTGATAGATAGAAATGTGTACCTTTTGAAGAGGTACCTCCCTTGTGCGCCCTTATTTCTAAGAGTGAAACATTCAGTGACAGTAACATGAATATCTCGCAGCCACTTTCAGTTTTTAAAAAGTAACTTGCATATGCAATACATTTTTAGACCCCGTCTATGCATTACCCCACTTTTAAACCCAACCTCAATAGAAACATTGAAGTCATTAATGAAAACCTGTTTTTGTTCAGCAGTTTTTGTTTGTTTGTTTGTTTGTTTGATTTTTGGCATTTTGCTTTTGTTTTGAGAGGGGAGTACGTTGAAAGGAAGTGAGATTGTAGAGAGAAAGAGAGGGAGGAAGATAAAAAAAGGTTGGCAAGACAGGATTATGGAATTCTATTTTGACTATATGTCGATGTACAGTCAACTAGGTTATGGGTCCTGGTTCAATGTTTTAAGTACTGAGTACCACTAAATCTTCCTCACTTATGGGTAGGGCCAGACAAGATAGGCGGACATTTTTCGTTGTTTCTGCTGAGAATTTTGTAAAAAAAACTGTGTATTTATGTGGAATATTTTTGGGAATATCATAACTTAAAACTTTATATATGAAATAAAAATATTATCTTTTTAACTTATATTTAATGTTTACAATGCAAATCCATCTAGATCTATATATTTGGTAAACAAAGCGTAAATAAATCATATGTACAGTTTCAAATCAGTCAATAATATTGATGAAATTAATTTGAAAACTGAATAAATATTAATTTACACAATTAAATAAATAGACTCAATGATCTGCTGAAATAAAAATCTTTGCATGCGCAGATTCCATATGGCCCTACTTACAATATGGGTCATTTTGATACAGCATCTTACTGTGTAAGGGGGGACAAAAATACCCCTCACAAATATAGGTAACCCTTACTCATTAATTCTTACCAAACTTCACTTTGCATAAAAATCATTTGACTCTTGAATGATGCTTCACTCTGTCGTTATATTTAAATCATGCGAATGGGATAATTTGTGGAGAACTGTTGGAGAACTGTCTCTGTCTTCTCTAACAGTTGAAGATTCCTGCAGTCCTCTTCCTCTTCATCGGCACAGCTCATTCAAGAGTCCTCAGCAACTTAAATCATCATCCCCTCTCTTCCCCATTCTCTTTTGGTCTCCTGCTCACTCTTTCCCTCCCCGTCTGATCATTAGTTCATTTATAAAACATGTAGACTGAGTCCCCATAGAATTCCACATAAAGGGCCTTTCACACTAAGTGTGACACAAATCACAAACTGTGCCTTGCACTGAACACTGAAAATGATTCATTGCAAAATTCATGTCTGCACGTGAGGTGGTGGTGACCAGAACAATCCATTATTTGGCATTCTAACACTATAATATTCAGCTTGATCTTCTCTTGTATTTCTTACAAATGTGTCTTTGACATTTCTTCCATTTGGCAGTAACCTCATCCACTGAATAGTGTACTACAATAAAGTAATATAAGTAAAGTTTGGGGCTATACCAAAAACATACTGAAACTATAGCTATCATGCATAGGGTTTTATTAACATATTAAATCCCATTGACAAAACCTGATGTGAATAAATCTAATGGGATCTATTTGACTCTAAAACATCATGTGTACATTTGCTTACATTTTAAGGCATGTGTCCACCAAAGTGTTTTTGCAGAGCTGAAAACACAAGCGCTCTTCCAAAAACAAATATAAATACATATATGTTCACATTTTCATATGAAATTGAAAAAAATCTGTTGAACATTAAAGGTATTACATAACATTTTCAACTTTCTTGATCACATACAATTGTGCAGATTTTGTTGTTTGACAAATATTGTTAAATTTGTAATTAAAATGTTAGAAGCCCAGGGACAAATGTTAACTGCTTGTTAGGAGGGTTTTTATTGCATTAGTTAAGTGAATGTGTTTGATAGAATGTAAATAAAACTCTGCTTGTCACATCAATACAAGTACTATTGGACTATAATTCATCTAATTTTTGCCAGAGTAATATGAAAAACCTTTGTAAAAAACTGTCCAGGCTCTTTGCATTATTTACTTAACAACAATCAAAATCAGTGTGTACGCAATTAATAAATTCGGTGTGTGCTTGTGTCCACTTTTCAGGTTATGGTGGACAATTCTGACTTCACCCCATCTCAGGTCGGCTGTCTTTTTACCTTCTTGGCGCGACAACTTGCCAAACCTGATAATACCCTCTTTGTTAACCGGAAGCTGTTTGACCAGGTGACTTGTATTTTTTGTCAGTTTATTTGCCAGTACTTCACCTTTTCAGTTTTCACTGTGCTCTTTTTTTATTCACTGCTATAATCGTAACTGCAAGATTGATTTCTGAGAAGGTGTTAGTTTTGGTACAGGCAATTAACAGCTTTTGTAAAAATAGCTCTCCCGCAATAGAAGCGTTATGCTTGTTTTTCTGCATGTTAAATAGTTCATGATTCTGCAGCCTGCATTGGGGCCTGTTCTAAATTAGAACTTATCAATATAAAAGCAGTTTGAAGCTTTGTTACCATCAGAGAAGCTGACAGCTGTGATTTCAGAATTATTCCACAACTTTAGTAAGAAAGTTTTTTTGTTGCTGCTTGTTGTCTTTTACAGGTCCTGGAGTTTCTATGTAGTCCAGATGATGACTCTAGGCATACTGAAAGGCAGCAGGTATGAACACAATACCAATTTTGAAACTAAAATTTTTTCAAGATTAGTTCAAATAATGATTTTTAGGTTATGATCTGCATGTGATCTGGTGATTTTGGTTGTTGTCAGGTCCTGCTGGAGCTGCTGCAGGTTGGCGGTGTGGTCCAGTTTGATGAAGGACGTCTGCTTTACCTTGCTGAGAAGGCAGAGTTGTAAGAAATCCACCACTCATTAAACACAACAGTTTTGCTTTATCCGCAGAAAAATTATACATCTAAAGTCTTTTTGATTTAACAGTCAAACAAACTTTTCAGCGTGATGAGATCATCCATATAAAATACACAAGGAACAGCCCTGGATTTATATGTCATAACTAGGGCCAGACAGTATCTGTGGTCATTTTTTGCTATTTCTGCGGAGAATTTTGTAAAAAAAATCTGCAGATACATCTTGAATAATTTTGGGAGTATCAGAACTAAAAACTTATTATATGAAAATAATACCTTTTTAACTTTTTATTGTAAACATATAAAATGATATGTCTACAATGCAAATCCAATTAGATCCACTTTTTTGGTAGACAAAGCAAGTCTTTCATATAATATGTCTACTAAAAGACAGATAATATTACTTTACAAATTGTATTGTAATCAAATCTTATGAACATTTCCATATTAGTCAATAATATTACTAAAATTAATAAAAAACTGAATAAATATAAATAAACATTTACACAAGTAAATGGACTCAATGATGGGCTAAATATCTGTCGAAATGTGTGGATTTCTGCTCGCGCAGATTTTGTGTGGGCCTAGTTATAACTTATATCAATTCATAAGGTTGCAGCATATGACTTGACAAGTCTGTCATTATATTTGATTGTTTTCTGTAATTACGGTTGATAAATTTGATTTCGCTCATGGAGTTGACTCACTAATCTGCACTTTAATTAGATTACTGTTCTAGAAAGTTTCTGCGACAGATGCATCACTGTTAGATGTTTCAATGTAACAAGTGGACGTGGGTGAGTGCCATGAGTCCTGTCAAAATAATTGTATAATACTACATTATAAAATAAAAGGAAATTTGTTTTTCTTCAAAAAAGAGGCTACACATAGTACACATTACAAGCATTTCAATTAAATTAAAAAGATAAATAAATGCTTATCTTATGAGCTTCAAAGATTCCTGACAAAAAGTGACACACTTTCCTAAAATAATTAACTGCATATCTATCTATCTATCTATCTATCTATCTATCTATCTATCTATCTATCTATCTATCTATCTATCTATCTATCTATCTATCTATCTGTCTGTCTGTCTGTCTGTCTGTCTGTCTGTCTGTCTGTCTGTCTGTCTGTCTGTCTGTCTGTCTGTCTGTCTGTCTGTCTGTCCGTCCGTCCGTCCGTCCGTCCGTCCGTCCGTCCGTCCGTCCGTCCGTCCGTCTATATATATATATATATATATATATATATATATATATATATATATATATATATATATATATATATATATATATATATATATATATATATATATATATATATATATAATAATAAAAAAAGTTGTTTTAATGAAATCATGTTAGAATGAGTTCTGAAAGATTGTGTGACATTAAAGGATGTGATTGTGACTACTGACTACTGAAAATTCATCAAATAGATTTCACAGTATCACAATTTGACTACCTTTTAGGTCCCATGAATGAAGTCTTGGTAAACAAAAGATACATCTTTCATTAGTCAATATAGGTATAACATAGTAATAGGATTGTGTGTAGATAACTATGATGATAATAGATTAATATAATATAATATAATATAATATAATATAATATAATATAATATAATATAATATAATATAATATAATATAATATAATATAATATAATATAATATAATGTAATATAATATAATGTATGTACTTGTGTATCTGCAAGTTATGTCGTTTATACTTTATACAAACGACATACCCACCCCGCCCCAATTTCTGTTTAAGGGAGAACTAATCTCTAATAACAGATTTTTTTATCTTTGCCATCAAGGCAACAAATAATATTTTACTAGATATCTTTGAAGATACTTTTATACAGCTTAAAGTGACATTTAAAGACTTAACAAGGCTAATTATATTAAGTAGGCAAGTTAGGGTTATTAGCTAAGTTATTGTATTACGATGGTTTGTTCTGTATACTATCGAAAAAAATATATAGCTTAAAGAGGCTAATAATTTTGACCTTAAAATGTTTGACCTTAAATTAAAACTGCATTTTTCTAACCGAAATAAAACAAATAAGACTTTTTCTCCAGACGTAAAAATATTATTAGACATACTGTGAAAATTTCCTTGCTCTTTTACACTTTTAAGAAATATTTAAAAAAGAAAACAATCAAAGGTCTTTTGACCATCTCTTCATAATTATTGTTACTTTTTTTAATTTTAAATTTAAATTTTTTTTTTATTATTATATATCTTTATATTAATGAACAGACCATTGTTATAATTGCTAATTTTTTCTCTTTGTTCTTACTCTTTTAGTTATCAAATATGCGAGTTTATGTATGAAAAAAAGCACCTTTATGACAAAATTGTGGACTGCTACCTGAAAGACCCTTTGAGAAAGGTACAAAACGTAAATCCCTCAATTCTCTCTCTTGTTTTCCTGCCACTTCTGTTTTTCTTATACTAAATCTTCATCTTTGACTCCAGGAGGAGCTCTTCAACTACATCCATAATATCCTGTCCATGCCTGGCTACAGCGCAGAGGAGAAACATTCTGTGTGGGTCAAAGCCCTTCAGCACTTCAAGGTGAGTCAAACAAGGCTTCAAATGATTCCTCCCCTAGAGCACACTCAAGGTAGAGAGAGCTTAAGCTTCAAAAAGCTCATTTCAGACCCTAGTCTCATCAAGCCCATCCCTATCTCTCTCTTTCTCTGCCTATCTCATCTTGTTCAGTCAGTGGTCTTTGTTCTGATGACTTCCTCTGATTGTTCAAATTGAGAGTAGTAAAATCAGTCGATATGTTCTTGGAACATGCCTGACAGAAAGTCTAATCAAGCTTTTGAAAAACCTTCATTTATAAACATATAAAACATTGATTGACATCAACAGGAACAACTTAAACTGATACTTTTATCCTTTAAAAAAACATTTGGTTTTGTTTGCGACTAACAAGTTTTGTGCATTAATAGATTACCAGAATTAGCATTTTTAAATAAGTCATTACATTTTAGCTTGGTGCCTATTTTATTTGGTGTTCAGTAGGACATTGGTATCTTGATCGGTACTGTTTATTGAAGCCATGATAGATCGCATCACCCTAAACCTATTCATTTAGATAAGTAGAAATCACCACTTAGGTGTCATATTGGAGGGAAAAGGTGCTTTATGCAATAAAGCTTGAAGCCTCAGAATCGGTACTCTGTGTCAGCCAATCACCATGTCAAATAAATTGGTACTCTGTTTTGACTGCAAAAATCCTGATCAGAGCATACGTAGTATTCAGATAACTAATGCACAGAACAATTATACTGTATTATATAAAGCATGAATACATGTGTGAGGGTTTTTGTTATTCTTTTTTTTTTTAAGTACCAAATCCAACTATAAATGACTGGCTTATTACCTGCCTATTATTAAGATATTGGCTGTTTATTTGTGCTTAACCCTTGTGCAGTGTTCAAATTGAAAACCCTTTAGTTATATTAGGGATGAAAAGATCCACTGAAGTACTGTTTTTTCCAACTGCTTACACACAAACTCTTTTGGTCACACAATTTCTTAAACCTTTTCACTACACCTAAAATCTCGAAAACCAGAAGCTATTTCTCAGCCTTGAACTTTTTCAACTGAATAAAAGACTTTTTTCAAAGCACTACACCCAGTTCTCTACCTAAAATACAATACTCTTAAAAGAAAGCCACTTGCTTTCTTTCTCCAAACACAACCAATCAAAATGGTACACATAATGACAAGGTTCCACACACACGCCCTTTAAATGTGGAAACACAAATTTCTTAACTGATCACTAACTAATCACTGCTCTAGTCTAGTACAGGCCAAAGATGATGGGACACTTGGCTGTTCTGGTAAAAAAAAAAAAAAAAAGAAAAGAAAATTGGTTTTCCACTCATCTTTAATTTGTAGTTTTGTACCTACCCAATTTTCTCCTTTTCTAAATTCTAAATTCCAAAAAAAAAAAAAAAAAAAAGAATAGAGGAATTCTTTTGAACCTAGTGATGTAAAGGGTGTGATGGGCAACCCTATGCTTTTCCACGATATGGATGCTTTTCCCCCTCGAGAGCCCCCACACACAAATGTGTTCTTTACTGTATTCTAAAAAAAACTTTTTTTTTGCTTTAAAAATATATTTATTTATTTTACATTCTTACATACAGTATGTTTGTATATAGAATACAGTTCTATTTTTGTATGCTATATGCACCAACTGATGATCAACAGTAAAACCAAAGAGGGAAAACCACCAACAATCAAAAAAGCATGATTATATGGTCATAATGAATTTTAATAGATTAATGATTATAATGGAAGTCAATGTGGCAAAAACAACCACCAACATTAAACTAGGGAGACAAAAATGAAAATAATTTCACAAAAATGCATCAAAGTCAGTGTTGTTTAACTTGTCAAAGACTTTGATTAAAGGTCAAACAAAATCCAGTCCTCAATTACTTTTATATTAAAAATATATTGTTTTCCCCTCATCAAACCATCATTTGACATCAAATCAATTAACAGTTTCTTTACAATTAACCTAAATTGCCTGTAATATTAATATATAATGAGGAATGTACTGTTAACAACAAAATCATTTGTCCAAGGCACTCGAAAAGAAAGTTACTTCCTTTTCAATTGCCTTGGACTTACAATTTTGTTGTTTATCTTGATTAATTCCTTCTCCAAAGAGAACTGACACATTAATTACCCCTAAAGCGCTTTTTGTTTGATTTTTGTTGGATTTGTAAGGATGTACTGAATTAAATAAAAAAATGTTAGCATTTTTACTAGTAGTCTTTTACCTAACTGTAAATACTACTCAAAGATGTAGAATGACTGATGTTATAATATCTAAAATGTACTGTTCCTGTCATTGTTTCTGTGTTCAGGATCTGGTCCGAATCAATGCGGCTAAGACAGCAGAGCTGGTGGCGGTGCACTTCGCAGACGAGGTGCACTCTATCATCACATCTCTACAGGTATGCAACAGTGTTAACAGCCTCTATGTATTCTAGACATAAGCTTCATCGTGGTGCTTACAAACTATTTAAAACTATAAACACATCATGCACAAAATAAAAGTTTGAGTCCAGACAGTTGTTGTTATTTTTTTTACATTATTCTTACGTTCTGGTATGTTACATCAGAAAATTACTTAATGTGCTGAGAAATGCAGAGAGAATAGCATTCACTGTCTCACATACAAACATAATTCAGCTGGCAAAGCTGTTAAGAGCTTTCAAAAGGAGCCTGTCACTGTTGTAGCATGTGTTTGATTCCTATTTGGTGTGTGTGTGTGTGTGTGTGTGTGTGTGTGTGTGTGTGTGTGCTCGCGCATTGTCTCACCTCCTATTCACTCATCTTAAGATAGTGTCAGTGAATGTCTGTGAGAGGGAAGAGGCCCCCCTGAGGCTCACACGTGTGTGTGTGTGTGTGTGTGTGTGTGTGTGTATCAGTAAATGGATTAGGCTCTATATTCAGTGCTGTGTGTAATTGGGTTTGTGTTATCGCTCGCACACTGTCAGGAAGGTGCTAATTGAAAAGCCTGCTTGTGCAAACATATGTGCCGATCAGAAGAAGATATGAGAGAAATGAAGGAAAATAAACAAGTGTTAAGGCTTTTTTTCACAGTCAAAGAATAGTGTGAGAATAACATTAATGCTGTTGTAATGATTTGTAGTTCATTAAAGTCTGGAACATTTGGTAAATTAAGAATGACAGTGACAATTATGACAAGAACTATATTGGAAGAACCTGAGGTGATTTTGCTCACATAGGTCAGGCATTTCACATCATTCTCAAAGTTTTATCTAGAGATGACCAAACTTTAAAAAAAACAAGGGGGCCAAGCCTTGGTCAGTGCGCTGAGATTTATCACTGATACGCCTCAGTTATCAACTTCAGTGCAGAGTCATGGACCAGAAGGATTTATTTCATTCTAATAATGATAATACATAATACTGTTTTATTTTTAAAGATTTAAATTTAAACTGTTGGTAAAAGTCAGTAATTTTTTAGAAATTTATATATATATATATATATATATATATATATATATATTAAAAAACAATAATAAGAGAAATAAGAATTAGGGATGTTCGGCTGGAGATCAGTAATGGCCAGTGATCACATTTTATGACTCGGTTGGTACTCGCTGATCTGGCCAATCTCATAAACTGATCACAAGTTGCTGTGAGGCTTTTTGGTGCTGCAATCCTTGTGCTGCTGTCAATAGTTATAGTCTAGCAAAATATTTGAATGGCATTGCGTGCATTTAGTCCTTTTTACATATGGAACTTAAAATTCTGTGTTTTCAACAATGTTGCAAGTTCACTAAAAACTGTCTTGAAATATTAGGGAAATAAAAAACTTTTTTTTTTTAAACTTGAATGTTTAAGATCATAACTTTTTGTAATATACTTTCCAAGTATTTTGTAATATACTTTCCATGTGGTGTAGGTAAATGGGGTATGATAAAATTGACCGTAGTGTACGTGTGAGAATAAGTGCCTATGAATGTTTCCCAGTGATGAGTTGCAGCTGGAAGGGCATTCGCTGCATCAAACGTATGCAGTTCTTCTTTTATTTTCAATATTTCCAAATTGCAATTGAGTCATTTTTCTTTTTCTTTTTTTTTATATATTATTCTTATCTAATATTTTCTGTAAAGCTGTATCTCCACAATAGTGGTGATAATGGTTATAAGAGACGTGTTTAAGGCATTATATGAAACATCTTAAATGTACTCTCGTAGGTATGGAGAGATCTCCTTTCTTAAAGGGAAAGTGTGCTTTATGCATTGGAAAAGTTATGTAAAGTTATATAAAGCTTATAGCAGAATCTGAACTCATCATCAGCCGATTGTCATGACAAGGAATCAGTACTGACAATCGGCTGCTCTCAAAACCATAACCTTTGCAGAAATAGAGTTTATGTGGTACAGCATTTACTATCCAAGCCAACTATGTTATCATAGGTTGTACATGCATTCTTTATTTAACAAAGCTTAAAAAATTACATAAAATGTAAAAAAAAAAAAAAAAGATATATAACTAATAAATAAACATTCTGGTAAATTGTGTAAATACAGTAGTCAACATTTGAAGTGGATCATCACCTTTCATCAAAGTTTTCCTAGAACTATTGAAAAACATTCATTCTTGTCCTAGGACAACTTCGGAAAACATTCTTTTTTTCTCTTTTTAAAAAAGTTCAGAACAAAACAAACAAAACAACAACAATAAAAAAGAAATACAATACAAAGGTTAAAGGTCACCGAATAGAAACTTATTTGCATTCGTATTTTTAGTTGATATAGTATTATGTTGCTTAATAAAAATTTGTTACGGGTTACGTATCCAACTTCAACCGGCTCCAGATATATATAAAATAAAAGCACCACAATAAAATTAAAATAATAAAATTCTTCTCAACCATTTACCCCAATATGCAGACATTTTATAGGCTTGTTGTCTAAAGGAAAATGTCTGTTCTTCCATGTCATACAACTCTTTCACAATATCATACCATTCACCTACAGATGGAGGATCCTCCTTGTGTCATTTCTTTGTAATTGCCTTTTTGCTAGTTGTAAGTAGTGTATTAGGAAGATATGTATCATTTTTTTGGTATTTGTAAAAAGTAAATTTCCAGGTACATAGTTTAAAAATTACATTCCAGATTCAATCCCTTTATTGCATTTAACTCTTTATTTAAATCTTGCAAAAAACATTCTTGATTCAATTGATTTGAATGTTGACTACTTTACATACATAGACGTCTTGATTACATAGATTGAATTTTGGGAGAAAATTGATCATCGAAAAATGTAAAATTGATACACACACACACACGCACGCACGCACGCACACACACACGCACGCACGCACGCACGCACGCACGCACACACACACACACACACACCACACACCACACACACACCACACACACACACGCAGATTGTGTTTAGATTTATGGAAGTCATCATCTTTAAATCAGAGTCAACAATGGCCATAAGCTTAGTTTATTTAATCAAGATCTTGTGGTTGACTACTATCTGTGTGAATCAGAATCATATTTTTGATGTGGAGCTCTTTTTGTTTACAGGACAATTATTTGGTGTTCCAGTTTCTGAAGTGCCTTCTGGACCCCAGGTAATGTAATGACAGCTTGACATCTGTGATCATTTTTGCTTGTGCAATGCAGTAATGTCTCACTGTAATGATGCAGCATCCGATTTGCTTTGAAGTACAGAATCTGTACATTAGGCCTTTCAGGAGGGTGTTAACAGACATACACTGTCTATTGTCATTAATATAAATAAGACAACAACATATGCAGTCGGGTGGCACAGTGGCTCAGTGTTTAGTGTTGCCTCACAACAAGGTCACTTATACGAGTCCTGACTGAGCCAGCTGGCATTTCTGTGTGGAGTTAGCTTGTTCTATACAGTAAACAAAAAAAGTGGCCATAATGTACAAGTGCGTGTGTGAATGCGAATGAAGAGCACAGCGCTTCATATGCTGCATTAGTTGGTGGCTCATTCCTCTGTGGCGACCCCTTTGGGACTAAGCTGAAGGAAAATGAATAAATGAACATCTGCAGTCCTTCTTTTAGCAGGAGGCAATGTCAAAAAAAAACACCTGTCTTTTCTAACAGTCTCTGTCTCAGATAGCGTTCCTTCATCTCTGTTCTCATATGACCTCTCCCGCATATAGATATACATTTATCTACGCACAGTATTTCTTTTCCTTGTACCCTTGTTATTGTCCGGGAGTCTGTTACGCTTGACCCCCCACATTTTAGTTAGTGTCTTTCTTCTACCGTAGCAAGAAGGAGTCAAGGATTAAGATCAGTATCTGTTGTGAGTTTTGTACATGCTGCTATTGGCAGCCTGTTGTTAGAAAACTGATAGGAGAACAAAGAGTATTTTTTTCACAGTATGTATTTTTTTCTCATTCTTGAACTGACATTTACAGAGCAGACCTTATAGGTAAAGGCTAAACAAAACTGATTAAGTGGTTTTAGTTCTACAGATATTTTCCATGGCCTGTACATGAAATGCTACATGTAACAACAGGGTCTAAACTAATAAATTCAAAATAGTCTTTTTAAATTTTTTTTTTTTTTTTTATAATATTAAACAGCATCAATGTTAACAATAATATAGGTAAATTGCACACAATGCAGTTTTCATACTACTGTCTTTAATAGCATCCATTTAATAATTTATTAAAACATAAAATAAGACATTAAAATAACATTAAATAAGACATCAATGAGTTAGTTTAGTGTTAATGTGTTAATTTTTATTTTACTTGTTTCTTTTATTCTTGTTTATGTAAAGCACTTTGAATTGCCACTGTGTATAAAATGTGCTATATAAATAAACTTGCCTTGCCTTGCCTTAATGTGCCCCAAAATGAAAGATTTCTCATCATTTACTTATGCTCAAGCGGTCCAAACCATTATGAGTTTCTTTTATTCCCTGGACATAAAATAAGCTATTTTGTAGAATGCTGGTAATCGGTAGCCATTGATTTCAACACTAGGAGGAAACAAAATATAATGGAAGTTAACAGCTTCAGGTTATTGACGTCACATTACAATGACAATGGTACTTCTGGTACAGATTATGTGTTTTATCTAGTGTTATTGTTGCTAATGTCTTAACCACACTGAAACTACTAAGCAATCATTTACCTCAGATATTAAAAATAATCTAGTTAGCAAATATAGTTTAAACATAAACATTAGAACTATATATATATATATATATATATATATATATATATATATATATATATATATATATATATATATATATATATATATCTGTATGTATGTATGTATGTGTGTGTATGTGTGTGTGTGTGTGTGTGTGTGTATGTGTGTTTGTGTAAATATATATATCCTTTCAGGAGAGCGAAATTAAATTGTATTAGTGTAAATGTGGCTTCAGTATGAACTGGGAGGTAAGAAGTAAAAGAACGGCACGTTTAGGTGATTGTTATTCAAAAATAAGCCTGACAGGCTTATTAACCTGACACAAAGCGGAGGATGAGCCTGTGTTATTAGTTTCATTCATTCATTCATTCATTCGTTTTCTTTTTGGCTTAGTCCCTTTATTAATCCGGGGTCACCACAGCGGAATGAACCAGCAACTTATCCAGCACGTTTTTACGCAGCGGATGCCCTTCCAGCTGCAGCCCATCTCTGGGAAACATCCACACACCCACTTATTCACACCCATACACTGTGGACAATTTAGCCTACCCAATTCACCTGTACCGCATGTCTTTGGACTGTGGGGGAAACCAGAGCAGCTGGAGGAAATCCACGTGAATAGAGGGAGCAACCACATATTGAATATACCACATATATTTTACAAATGTACCACATATATAATACCACATATCATACAAATATGTTTATTTGTATGGTCACTTTCACCTTTGCCCTAGTTTGCAGTAGCTTTAGTTTTAGATACAGTCACACATCAGTGCTTGCTCATTTCCGTGGCATGGCAGACCCTCAGAGCTACATCGCTGTTTTTGCAGTAGCTGACCTGCTGTGCCCTTTAGAGGACATATGGCACCTCAGGGCAAAGCTCATCTGTGGAAGAACATCTGAATTTACTCAGTCCTCCGCATCAAGTGATGCTGTCTGCTCTCAGGCCGGGCCTCAAAGCATTCCCACTCACAATCCTCCCGTTCTTACAAACACCCCAACTCCATTTGTCACAGAGCCTCATCTTGGACAACAGAGCTGAGTTCATTTAAGGTAGTTTGTATAAATAAAGAGCTCTGTTTCTGATAATGGCACTGTGAGACTCTTGTGATGAAGTCAGTCAAAGGGGGGTGAAGATAAATTGTAGACGTCACCATTAAAATGACTAATCTGTGGCAAACTTTGAATATATTACTTTCAGGAGAGCGACATAAGCTGTGCCACTTTTTACTTAAGGTTTATTTCCTCTAGGCAAAGCTAAATTAAATCAAGATAAGACTAATACTCATTCAAGTGTAATATGAAGAAAGCATCTAAGAAATATCACTTTGATGTAAAATGGCTTGGCTAAATCATAGGGAAATATATAAATGATATGCATTTTAAATAAAAATGTGCAAGGGCAGGGGAGTGTTACAAAGTACATTTTTAGTACTTTATTTAATGATTAATGGCCCATCTTTATTTAGAGTTTGACATGTTTTAGTTTTTTTCTTTCATTGGAAATTCACCAACATCTATGTTTTTACATTTAGCTATAGTTTGCTTTAGTGTGTGTATATAAACTGTATCCTTCACATCATGATTTTTCATGGTAAAAATATTTCTAAGGAACTGTTGACATGACATTTCAGCTGCTGTCTTGGCTTTCCATGCTTTTTTTACACTACCTTTCTTCATATGTTCAATACATTTTCCCTGTGTCATTTGAGTTTTAGTTTTGTAACATTTAATAATTATTAATCATATTTTTTTAACTACTTAGTTTTGTTTTATTTCTATCGATAAACTACTTTGGTTGTTACTGAAATCTGGTGAAAATTTTTAAGACAACAGCACCTTTAGAAATATGTTTTCTTGGGAAAATGGCAAAGTGTTAGTTATTTTGCTGGATATTTTTCAAGACACTTGTATACAGCTTAAAGTGAAATTTAAAGGCTTAACCAGATTAATTAGGTTGACTAGGCAAGTTAGGGTTGTTAGGCAATTTATTGTACAGTACAATGATGGTTTGTTCTGTAGACTATCGGAAAAGAAATACCTTAAAGGGGCTAATAGTTTTGACCTTGAAATGTTTTTTTTGAAAAATTAAATACTGCTTTTATTCTAGCCGAAATAAAACAAATAAGACTTTCTCTATATAAAATGTTTTTATATATATATATATATATATATATATATATATATATATATATATATATATATATATAATAACAAACATGAAAATTAAAAAGACTGGGGGCTAATAATTCTGACTTCAACTGTACACTTTTCCAAGCAAATTTAAGGACCAATTTTTTTTTTTAACCAAAGGATAGCATCAAGTCAATTAAACTCCTGGGATATTGATCTGGTCAGTTCAGTAGTAGAGGGGCTTGTCAATCCATTTTAGCTGCTTTGGTGTTAATGGAATTAACAACAGGTTCAAGGAAGGGTTTTACAAGTAGAGTCCCCAGACATTTTTCAACTACACATATTTTTTGGGGTGTGTTTTTACTAGTTTTAGATTTAACTAAGGTCAGTGTCTTGTCTGGTACCATGAGGTGATACCTGAACCCTACTCTTCCAGGATGGCACTTCAGTACATGCCATTGCAAAATTGTCTCACAGAACAGGAGCATGGAGGAGATACCAGGAGACTGTCAGTTACTCTTGGAGAACTGGACAGGGCAGTCCAGTCCCTGAAGGTCCTCAACCCTTGAGCAGGACTAGTTTACTCTTTTTGCAAGGAAGAATAGGGTGACCACTAAGCCTTACAAAATGACCAATATTGTTATATCTCTGTTAAAACCAATACTGTTAATGCCTCTGTAAAAACAATCAGAAACAGACTTTTTGGGCTGGCCTGACATCCTTTATCAGACCCTGTGCTCACTTCCTGACAACCTGGAAGGCTTAAATAGCATTTACCATTGAACACCAATATTGGTAGGTCCATCATTTTCACAGATAACAGCAGGATTAACCTGAATACCTGGAGAGATGGGAATTGGGTCTATAGCCATAGAGAATGTTATTCTACCTGTAACATTGTTCAGCAGGACCTGTTTAGTGGTGGGTCAGTGATGGTCTAAGGAAGTGTATTCATGGAGGAACACACAAACTTCTACAGGCTTGACAATAGCACCCTGACTGCCAATAGGTGTCGGGATGAAATCCTTGAAATATCCCAGAACACCTCCTGTCTCATTAGGAGCATACTGTACCCTGATGTTGTCAGGCATGGTTTGAAGCCATGCAAACAATTGAGAACCTTTCTGACTTAATTTTGATACTTTTTAGCCCTCTGAAAGTTTAAAATGTCCAGTTCCATCAAATGATGTGGCATCATTTATTTCCTAACTCATTCCCCAGTCAATTACAGTATTTAATAACCAGCCTAATATTTCTTCAGTTGAGCTGGCAACATCTGTCTTTGATTTATATATACATATATACATATATATATATATATATATATATATATATATATATATATATATATATATATATATATATATATATATATATATATATATATATATATATATATATACATATATATATATATATATATATATATATATATATATATATATATATATATATATATATATATATATATATATATATATATATACATACATTTTGTATTACAACTATATTACAGATTGGTGCACTAATAGTTACAAAAGTAAACCACATTCATTGTCACTTTGACTAGAAAATACCAGTTAGAATCTGTATGTATATGGAATAAATATTCTGCTTTTGGTTTGATTTAATCCAAGATCATGCATGCTTTCAAAATTCTTTATTTTAACATTCTTTTTATGTTAGGTTATTCTATCTTGATGATTTCATACACCTCAGTAACAGCATCCGTCATTCTCACACGTCTTCAAAGTTTTATGACAGAACCGTACCAGAGAAGAACAGTACTCTTCACACATGATGAGGTTGTGTTCTCTCTCATGCCTCGGGCAGCAGGAGCTCATGGTGACTGATTGGGCTTTGATTTGAGAGCTCGGCTGTGATTGAGCTTTGAGAAAACCACTCTACATGATAACTTGATTGAAGGAAAAATGCAGAGAGAGAGAGAGACAGAGAGAGACACACACACAGAGAGAGAGAGAAAGAAAGAGAGAGAGAGAGAGAGAGAGATAGAGAGAGAGAGAGAGAGAGAGAGAGAGAGAGAGAGAGAGAAACAAGACAGGTCATGAAAGGTTGCTTCTTTTCCTCAGGAGAGACAGACTTTAATGTGGTATGGCCCAAATGGTGTGTTTTTTTTTTCTTTCCATTAACATTTCGTGTATTTATTAGGAGGTAACATAAGTAATCAATAACAAAAAATAGCCATGATGCATTCAGTTATTCACAAGTGAAAAGTTGCATTTATTAAAACATAAAAATTAAACTGCATGAGTGTTTTTTCAGCCCTAATGATATACTGAAACGTTATTTATGTATGAAATAAGAAAATAAGAAAGATTTCGGAAGAATAATCCTACGCTGAATACTGGAGTAATGGATTCTTGTCATCACAAGAAGAAATGCAAATAAAAAAATGTAATTAAGTTATCTAAATTGCAAATATATTGTTTTAATTGTAAAAAAAAAAATTAACACAGTAAATACAACTGATTCAGTTGCATATTTGCTTAATTTCTGAATGAATCAGTCATTTGAATGAATTAAATAAATATGTGACTTACAGTAATAACTTAAGGAACACATTAAAGACCCTAGGATACACCCAGCGCAATAAGACGCAAGACATGTTGGGCGCGACTTGCTGCTATTTTCAGACCAGCACAACCATAATTGTCTTGTTTTGCAGCACGTTGTTTGGATAGAAAATCCATTTGCGCCACTTTGTGGACTCATGGGGCCCTATCATACACACAGCACAATAAGGCACAAGATGTGTTAGTCACGATTTATTGCTCTTTTCAGACCAATGCAACCGTAATTTTTACATTTTGCACAACATTGTTTAAATAGCAAATCCATTTGCTGGTCTAAAATAGAGGTGTGCTAAGGCGCATTTTTGGCACGTTTCGTTTTTTGAAGAACTAAAATTATCTGTGCCATTGATCAACTAAAAGCAGGTCTAGTCCAGCGCAGCCTGTTATTTATGCGCCTTTGCAGGTTCAAACACTTAGACGTGGCTTAATTCACACAGGATGTTCAGCAATACACAAATATCTTTACATAGGAAAAAAATATAGGATTAAAATGTAACAAAAAATATTATTTTCTACATAAATATAAAAACCACTGCCTCCATGCCTTCTTCCTGTGTCCATGCCTTTTTTCCAGTTCATTCATGACAATTTGCATTTGTACAGTGTTATTATTATCGGCAGTATTATTATAGCACATTTTTTGTACTTAAAATAGCAAAAGTGAATACGGACACACCCTTGATGCTTTTGTTTCAGATTTTGACCTTCACCTATTGACCTTATTCTAAAATGCGGAAGTGCGCCTGTTTTCACGATTGTCTTAGAACTTCCGATTCAGTCGCCTATGGGAGAAATGAGTAGGAATAATAAACGGCAGAAAACGGTCAAACTACTTGCTCTACAAACAGATGTAGGCATGACTATACAGACCAAGTAGAATAATATAATAAGAAAATATCAAATTGCAACGTCAAGCAGCGTAAAGAGCAGTTTTTAACGTCAAAAAATGAATGGAAGTGAATGAGACCGGAAGTCTCAAGCCAAAAAGATTCAAATGGCAGCGCCCGCTCGTCGGCAGAGAACAAGGTGAATAGTAACAGTTTTAGTTTCTTATATTGTTGTAGGCTATCATCTGATTCAAAAAAGCCTAATTCCATATCAAGAGATTGTTCTCCTAAAAATGAAAATCAGCAGAAAAAATAAGACTTTTTTTTTTTTCTGTTTCTTGCTTATGTAGTTAGCTTGTCAGTTACATTATTGCTGTCAGAAAACTACTGAGGAGTCCTTAGCACATCAAAGCAGGCCTTTCTATGTCAGTTTCTTATTATGTTCCCACGGTTAAACTTCTATGCTTTTGTCTTGTTTAAAGCCAGTTTGTCCTTGAATTTGGTCTGGCTGTTGATCTTGTTCTCGGCACATTGAATCCAGTAAACATCAATAAACAAAAGTTGCATTTGAAGGACTGTTAAAGGTCTTTGCAAAAGCTGTTGCCTTGAGCAGACTGTTCTTATGTGCTGTATGTGAAATGTCTGGCAAGCGATACTTACAGCTGAATGAAACATGGCATGAATGAAATGAAATACATAACAGTATTTGCAACATAACCTCATGAATATTTTAACACTAGCTCTACTGGAACTACTAGAATTCCCATATCTGTTTTGACCATTCATACAAGAATGTATTGAATGTCATTTCTGTCAGGTCAACATATTCACATTTGATGATAATATTGAGGTTAGGAATGGATATTGAAATGTCCATTGTTACATTTTAGGGATTTTTGCTGTACTTAAAGGTTTGTGCCTTGCTTTGTGTTTGGCAGACAGGGGAGCTACTGTACCTTTTTCTCATTGCAGTTAAATGTTGTTTTTGAAAGTCAAAAAGCTGAAAAAACTGAATATTTCATGGATTAAAAACACTGTGAGTTTTGGAAAGTAAAACATCATGTTTTTTTTTTCTCTATGTACTTGTTGTGCCTTTTGATTTTGTGACATTGGGACTTTGTAATGCTGTGGAGTAAATGAAAATAATCCTGTGCAGTTATCAATCAAAAAAGCTATATAAAAAAAAACAATCTGCACTGAAAAATGCTGTTTTATCCATACGGTCAGTTTTGTTGTTCATAGGAGAAATACTCAATCAGAACTGTGTTTTGTCATTTTTAATCATGCCTGTCATGAGGGGGCGGGGCTGAGGCTCTGGGATGCGAGCACCGATGAGTGTCACCTGGGCACCACACTGGTCTCTAATCCCACGTAGGGGAGCTTTGGATGTATAAAAGGAGGAGTGACAACAGAGGAAGACAAGAGAGGACTAGGCCAGGAACCTGGAAGAAGGAGGGACATGCTGTCCAGATGAGAAAGAAGAGTGTTGTCCTTGACCTGACTGCGTAGCTATGAGGCAACCAGACTGGTGGAGAAATTCGCCTGCCTGCTATAAGATGGAGGGGCAGCTGACAGTCTAAAGTGTTGGGGAAGTGATGCTGTCTTCTGACAGCTGTAGCCTGCTGCAAGAGACACAGGGCTTACTACTGCAGAATGAATGAATTGGGTAAGCCACTAGGCATCTGGCATGCCGCTGAAACCTGCTACAATCTGTTAAGGAGGGCCCAGAACACAAGACTGCAATCTTAAAGGCTGAATAAAGGCTGATTTATTCTTCTGTGCACACGTATGTTCCGGCTTGGCCTTCGCGGGGTCGTATAGCCCTTGCCATGGCTGACGTCATCGATGACGTGCACCTCTTAAGAAATGTAACTACACATCGCTATGATGCTTAGTGCAAGCTTTGTGATTGGTCTGCTTGGGTAGCTGTGCTGGGTGTGGGCAGTGCGGAGAGCCGCAATCCGATGGAGTGAGTGTTATAAGTGTCAAATTCTGCATAGGAGCTCCAGATGGTAACTTTTGTTTTGTTTTATGTTATGTTATGAATAAAGTTTTTGCAGCGTTTTTGAAACGCTCCTCTTTTAAAAAATGTAACTACATGTTATTTTGACGTGTAGAGCAAGCTCTGTGATTGGTCAGTTTGGGTAGCTGTTATGAGTGTGGGCAGTGCTGAGAGCCGCGAAACAGCACGTGGAAGTATAAATGCATGGGTACACACAAGGCAGTCCTCGTGGATGTGTGTGGTGAATGTGACGTCATTGCAATGTTGGCAGATTTTCAGTTTGGGTGCACATCACATCATTTTGGCTAGCTGAAAGAGCAGGTGTTTTGTAACTGAGTGCAGCTCCACATCCAAAGGTGCATGACTCGAGCTGGGGGAATTTATATGTGCAACACCTTAGAAATCCAAACTAACCACCTTTCTTTTGAAGCTTTGAGGAATAACAATGCATATATTGTGTGGAAAGCTTGTCCAAGACTTTTTATGTAAGTTTAAGTAAGTAAGTTAACTTAAATATATAAAATGTATATAAAATGTAGCCTAAGTTACTCATTTCCTTAACTGTACTAAAAGAAAACATTTGCTCGAGTGTCTTTCAAAATTATTTACAACTTGTATTAATTTATTCATTGGTAAATTCATTAATTTTGCAACTCCACTCGCTGACTTCGTCTTTACTACTGTTTCGGCTTGACAGTCACTCAGAGTTGCCCCCTGTTGTTAAGAGTACTGTAATAGTACAACGGTGAGCATGTCAAGTATAAAAGCCTTCACTGTTCTCCGCTGTGCGTGAGTAGTCAGCAGAGGCTCACGCTGTGGGCCTAGACAAAAGTATAAATCAGCCTTTACTGTTTGTTGGAGAAGCCACTACTTATCATCAGAAGTCAAATGAATATAGATTTCACCATGATCTTTCCGACAATGAAAAGGACACAACTTACAGCCTTTCATCTGATTAAGGACCAAGTTTAGAAAACCAAGTCCAGTTGTTTTCTTTCCTCTCTCCCTTCTCTCTATTCTATTTTTTCCATGTCTTTTCATCTTCTTTCTATCTGGCTTCCAGTATATTTTATTATTACTGGTGGCCACCCTTTGAGGACCAGATGTTAGGGAAGTGGGACTAAGTACTAGGGTGATAGGGGTATGTTACGGGGAGGATGACGTGGCCAAGAGCCATGGAAACAGAGTGAAGCCGGTGGCACGAACACTGATGAGCATCACCTGGGCTCCACACCTGCTGCTTATGATTTGGTTTATTTTATTATTAAATATCTGCAGCATTACCAAGTTCTCGGCCTCCTTTTTCCATTTGCTTAGAAAGCAATCAAACCTAGTTACAAAAGTTTTTTTTTTTTTACTATCAGTGTTTATTATAAATTAGTACATCCCATTTTAAAAATTAGTATTTTTTATTAAGTTACTGGTGAATATACAGATATTTTAAACAGTTGTATTTATTAAGATAATATTTGTTATAATTGTTAATAGATAATTGTTATCAAACAAATTCTGAAATAGAAATAGTGTACATTTAACTTAACATTGCAAATGAAAAAAAATACAAACTCAAAACTTTCACCAAAATGTCTTGTGTATATATAGATAAATAATTTATTTTCTTTTAGGCTTAGTCCCTTTATTAATCTAGGATCACCACAGTGGAATGAACTGCCAATTTATGCAGCATATGTTTTACGCAACAGATGCCCTTCCAGCTGCAACTAATCACTGGGAAACATCCGTACACACTCATTCACACACATTCACTACAGCCAATTTAGTTCATCCATTTCACATATAGTGCATGTCTTTGGACTTGTGGGGGAAACCGGAGCACCTGGAGGAAACTCACACCAACAAGGGGAAAACATGTAAACTCCACAAAGAATTGTCAAGTGACCAAGCCAAACCTTCTTGCTAATTTAATACAGGGGTTCTCAACTTGTTTGGCCATGGGACCCCCATTTTTACATGGTCATCAAGCCACAACCCACATTTTTAGGAACTATAATACAATTTTAGAAATTATAATTAATTTGTATTTATTTGTAAACAAACACAAATAGTAAAATGACAAATACTGTAAACGGTGGTTAGTTACAGTTACCAGGAACTAAACTATTAATAAAACATGTTGTCTTGTTTCTACATGTCGTTTTAATTTAGAAGGTTTCATGCTCTCTTGTGAGAGCACCTCACTACTTATGACACACTAAGGCTTAAGTCTTTTTTGCTGTTCATATATGTAAATACATACTTTACATATTTGGGGTCTTACTTTCATTTCACATGTCAAACGGTAGGGTTGTCGTGCACGCATTTCAAAATAAAAGTCAAAATTAGTTAAAAATGAAACTTTTGTTATTTTGTTGACCACACACTCCCACCAGTTGAGAAACACTGATTTAATATACTTCCCAGACTTTTGAGTGTAAAATTCTTTTGTAGAGTTATTATAAATTATTTTTGTTATATTAGCTCCAGATTTACTTTCATGCTGACAAATCTAATGCATATGCACAAATACATTATTGAGTAGCATCCTTTTGAAATGTAAATTTAAAGATTTTTTAAGAGGTGTACTCATATTTGCTAAGCACTGTACATTTAGGAGAAATCAGGGTGCTGCAGTTACATGGGTTTTATTATTTTTTTTAAAGTTATTACATTGCAAAATGTAAAAATTGTCAATATGACCGACTGCCTTGGTAGTTTTAGTGTTAACCCGCTTTCCACCCCCACCTCATTCATTTAATGTGATTTACTCTTTTTCTCTTTCTGTCACAGCTCCAGAGAGGGTCTGAATTCTCAAACAGTCCTGAAATTGGGCCCTGATCTTCATGAGCTCTTAGTGGATCTTTTGTGCCAGTTCAGTCCTCAGCAGGTCATTGTCTTTCTTAAGACGTCTCAGGACTACAGACTGGAGGAGACCATCCAGGTATAAATCAGTTACTCATACAATACACACATATTCACTGTTTTAATGGTAGAGAGCTGCCTAATGGCTTTCTGTCTTCATGTAGGCAGCTGTCTTTCAAGTCATTATGTTAAATCCCCTCAACCATGTTTTTTTCAACATCCAGTGTTCCATACAGATTTGAAACACTCTTTAAGGCTAGTATTACATTAATAACCACACATATTGTATCCCACACAATCAGAGGTCTTCAAGTGAAGTGCAACTAGTATATGAATAAGACTTACAGTTTATTCCTAGAGTTAAGCTATTTACTGAATTCTTGCACCATTGTTCAACACTTACAATATTTTTGAGCACAATTGGTATTTTAACTAGGTATGCACCGAAATAAACATACTGGGCTAAAACCAAAAATGTAAAGTATTAATTTGTAAATTTTTTTGCTGAGGGTCAACTTGGAGCAGAGCTGTGGACTTTAGCATAAGGAATGATCTCAGTTAATGCTTCAGCAGGTTAACATGTTTTTCACCTTCTGCTGCTGGACAGTAGAGGAGAGGCTCTTCTCTGTATTTTAACTTCCCTGAAGAGAAACACATTCTCCCCTAGGTGTCCGTTCATCGTACATGGCGTACTCAATTAGTTGGATTTGGTTAATGATAACTGAACCAAATCTGAGATTATTTCATTCTTCAAAACTTATCCGAGAGTTGTTGTCATAGCAGTAGGTCTGGTAGCTCAATCCTGCTTGGGAGCAGGCTTATTTCATATCAGCAGGATTAGATCGGGTCATTTCAAGCAAAGGTAATACTGAAAATATGAACTGAATGCTGACATTTTTTACAGTAGTAACCTATAGATTATATACACTGGGGAAAATAGTAGAAAAAAAAACTCTATAAATTTATATATTAATAGAAGTTGTTAAAAAATTATAAATAATAAAACTGTTATAAAAACACTCCGAAACAAAATTGCAAAAACTGTCACGGGGGTGTTCTCTCCCCAAAGGGTTCACATGAAAGGTTTATTATTACTGATTTTTTAGATTTAAATGTGGACTATTTTAAGGTACCAACCCAGCTTAAATACAATTTCGTCACCTTCGAATTATAAGGTTCTATCTGAATTTTTCTTTAAAATTGAGCTATTGAAATATTCTTATTAAATGACAACTTATATACATTATGGGATGTTTTTTATTAGTTGTTTACATTTTAAGACTTTTTTTTATTTAAAAAAGAAATGTTACACACATACTGTTTGCTATGGAATGCAAACACTTTAAAGCTCAATATGTCAAAATCATTCAGAGCACAGATAGAACCTTATAATTACAAGGTGACAATTTGTGTATGATAATGGACATGGCCAATATTCTCTTTTTTTTTCAAAGGAAGGAATAATAATTTATAAAGTCATGCACATATTGACATATGATATGCTTCACATAGGTTGCAGACACCTTTACCAATATCAAAATGCTTTTATGATACAAAATTAATTTGAACAACTATTTATTAAGAAACTTAAATAGACCTAGACCTATGAAAGAGTAAAGCCTGCAGCCCATTACAAATGTGAAAAGTTATTGTGTATCATATTTAACAAACAGTTTACACATTTGATATAATTTTTCTCACATGGACAATTGAATAATTATCAGATGACATCCTTATCATCCTTATCATCCTCATCAGCCAATCGTTGCATTGCAGTTCATGATTTCGTGGACTGATAGATCTGTTTAACACACCACACGCAGCGGTCTCAGATAAGTTCATCCAAACATTTTAATTTTATTCACGAACTTGTTTAAAGAACCAAATTAGCCAGTGATAAAAACCCAGGATCTGCAAAATCATCTTAGATCATTTAAATCAGATACGAAGAACAGACTCCAGGATTTTACCATGTGACAGGCTTGAATGGCTGTCTGAGTAATTGGAAGCAAGATTAAACAGCTCATAACGACAAACTGTGAATGTGGTACTGCTTTTACAAGTCTCACTTGTGCGATTAGAATGTTTATTGCATCATGTGATCAGCTGCTAAATTCAAATCTGCTTTCTCTTGTCATAAATCACAATTTACTAATGCCTTTTGTTTTGAGACAATTTAAATTCACATAAGTAATTGCAAAACAACGCATGTATTGTTTTTTAAATGCACGCTGATAATAAGTAATAAAATAATAAGTAATTTAAACATAATTACCCATTATTTCTATTTCTTGGAAGAAAAGAAAACTATAATTAAACGTGCAAAATCACAGTAATGTTATGGACTGTTCTGTAGTAAAGCTAACATTTTACAGTTATTCTAGAGTTACAGAAAGTGTTTAGTATTTTACCATTTAAAATTTGCAAAACGTTTCAAATATATTCATCTATGCAGTGACATCCTTTAGCCGACAATTGGTGAGTTCACCAAAAATGTAATTTAATTACTTGCCTTTATGTCATTCTCTTGATGTCCATTCAGACTTTCATTTATTCTTGACTGAGTAACTTCAGGGTTCTGAAATCTTAGAGCTCCCTCATCCTCTATAGACAGTATTGGTCCCTACTCAATCAGAACTCTTTTGAAAAACACCAAAAAACATCACCTTCAGTGGTTCAGTTTGAATATTTGCAAGCTCTTTATGTGTGTATACATTGTTGACATATACCTTGGATGCGCTCATGCTTTGCTTCTTTCAGAAAGGCATCTGGAGTATACATCAGTGCACAGTGAATGAACGTGTGCCCTGTACTGAACCTGAGGAAAAGAAACAGTTTAATTAAGTCATTAATTATGTTTACGGTATGTGCTCACAAAAGTTTTCTTGCAGCTTGAAAATATTCAGACTGAACCACTGTAGACACTTGGACTGTTTTGAATATGTTTTTTAGTACCCTTCTTGGACCATTTCTGTCTTTAGAGAATGAAGGAGCTCTTGGATTTAGCATCTTAATTTATGTTCAAAAGTTGAGCAAAAAATGGTTTGGAATGACATGAGGGTGTATTTTTTTGGGGTGAGCTCTCCTTTAAATAGAGTGATGCTAATGGCTTTTGAATAAGTTTATCTATTAAGCACAATCTTTAATGAGGCTAATTTACATATCAAGAAGGGATGTTTATGCTCAAAAGATTGAGATTTACTTCACCACCTCATTTAGCACCTATTTAAGCTAGATTGTATATGATTAGAGCGTAAGACAAAGTTTTTGCACTGAAATACAGATGATTATCTAATTAACCCCCTAAACTGTGTGTTTTGCAGTACACGTTGAGAGCTAGACCATATCTAATCAGTCATCATGAAACCAAGTAAAGGTTTCAAATCTGATCCAATTAAAGTTCCGGCTGACAGGCTCAGGCAGAGAGATTTCTGGAATGAATGAATGAATGAATAATGAAGGCAGGGCAGTTTTATGCTGAGACAGACAGCCAGCCAGAAGAGAGAATCAATACCCTTACAGAGGCAGAGTGGCACCTGCTAAATATTTGAACAGACACCTTGCGCATGCACATGCATGTGTACAGCATCTCTAAAGTCCTGCTAGCTCACCTTATTGCTGTTTCACTGCTCTTTGTATATACGTCTCCCTTTCTAGACCTGTCTGCTTGTTACTGTCAGTCTGTATTGCCTTTTTCCCCCCCTCTATGCCTTCTCTCACTTGCACTGTTTTTGTATTCATGGATTCAAGTATATTCATGGATGCCAGTTTGTGTTTTTCTGCTTTCCGCATAACCATTCAGTTTCAGAATGCGTTTGAATGTTTCATTATGGAAATGTTTTCTCCGAAACGAACAGTCTCACCTAAACGCACTTTTTCTGTTCATCCAGTGGGCGGCTTGGAGTGGATCATTTGTCTTGGTAATCTTGACAATTTGACTGCAACACAATTGACAGTCTTATCTTTGTCTTGTCTAATCACAGATCACAGAGAAACACAAGCTGCATGAGGCCACAGCCTACCTGCTGGAGAGGAAAGGAGATGTACAGGGAGCTTTTCAAGTCCTGCTGCAGGTTTGAGTTTATCACATCACACATGCCTGCAGACAAAAAGAGAGAAAAAAACACGGAAAAAGACATGGGTCCATATTAGCTTGAAATAAATGGTTGTTATCAGCTTTATACACCATTGTGATTCAAATACAATATATAAGACATAAAATACCTAACAAATAAAACCAGTTGTTAGTTTTAGACAACTATGTTGATTCATAATCTTTTTGATCTAACGTGGCTCCTCTTGTCCATATGTTTTGAACAACTTTCAAAAACCATCTTAGACATGAGCGTGTGTAGATGTTTAAGTGGATAGTTAAAACCAAACCAAAATTGAAAATTATGTCTGTTAAAATCTTTAATTAGTTTCTTAATTCTGCTAAAAATTAAAAAAAGGAAATTGTGAAAAACTTTGCAATCTTTGCAGTTCGGCGAAACAGGAAGTTGTTATAACTCAAGCCTGCATTGTCCGATCTGCCTTAAAATTCAGAGTCCTGTCCTGAACACGTTTACGTGCCAATATCCAGATACAGTCATAGCGCCACCTGCTGACAACAAGAAATGACATGTTTTGTAGTGTATCAAACTCTTTCCACAAGTTTTATCAGATTGAATACAAGTTTTGTCAGTATAATTCGAAGGCATCCGTAATACTAAATTGCGAAGATCAAGAGTTTTCGTCGAAGGGCATGCTGTGGCTGACTGAAAAAGTTCAGTTTATCACCATGGAGGAGAAAGCACTGGTAACTCAGCCACACAATGCCTGAAAATTCACAGGTTAAATGAGATTCCTCTCCTGAAGACATCTTCATGCCAATACACCATTACAGGCATAGCTCCAACTGCTGACAGAATGAAGTTTGGTGTAAATCAGTGATTTTTTCACAGGTTTTATTTATATTAATCAGTTTAAATTATTATTGTTCACTATTCTTTGTCATATTAACGCCACTGCGTGCGAGGTCTCTTTCATTGCTGCTTGTAGCTTTAATTCAATTTTATTTCTGTTTAATAGAATTATTGCTTCTTTATTAATTCAGTTGGTAGGTTATTTTCCTGGTGTGGTTCGGTTCTTGAGATCTAGTGGACTTGTTAGCCTACATTGAAAAGTACTGTATAACACAATTACAGTACTGTTAAAATTAAATAATTGATTACAATCTGAGCTATTAATCTATTTACTCAAGTGTATTGGAATTGGTCTGTAGCTTTTAATAACATTATTTTCATTGTGATGTATCTCTAATTAGGTGTAAACCTTAGTCAGGCTTTAAAACTCTAGTATGGCAACAGCAGGGCTTTAACAAAACTTCTACAGAGAGTTAAACTGTCAAATGTTTAAACAGGTGTACACTGTTATATTCTGGCCACTTCAGCCGCCTGCGACCAATTTTCCAAATCCCAAAAGATTCCTTTAATCCTAGGCCAAAATCTGCAGTCTCTGATCACTAGTTTGAAATGTTCCCCAGCAGGTGATTAATGGCCACTGCAATCCAATTTTTCCTTTAATGAAATTCTGACAGTGTCAGAAAATTTGAGGCACAGACCTGCATTGTCATGAACAAATAGAACCAGAACCACAGAAGAAAGCAGTGTGACAGCAACTTTGTTCCACACTCCATCTTTGTTTGTTCTTTTCAAGACTGGCCATAATTAAACAGACAAAAAACTGCATTTTAACTTATCTTTACTGTTTACCAACAAATCTGTGCGAACATAAGACTTTGCAGCCAAACACAATTTTGTCTATGCAAAGGATGACATTTTATGTACAGTGGGGGAAAAATGTATTCAACACCTCACCATTTTCTCAACCTATTTATAATGGTTCTGTTGACTTTCACCAGATGTTGGTAACAATCAAAAAATCCATATATGCAAATAAAACAATATTACAAAATTAAGTCATGTGTAATAAAATTAAATGACACAGGAAAAAAGTATTGAACACGTGAAAAAAGGGAGGTGTAGAAAGGCAGTATAAGCCCAGACAGCAGTTGATAGTAAATTAATATCAGCTGCAGTCCAACATCTACATTAGCTGGGTGATGAAGACATTTTAGCAAGATAAAGATCCAAAACACAGCCAAGGAAACTCTCAAATGGTTTGAGAGAAAGAAAATCAAACTGTAGAATGGCCCAACTGATCACCTGACTTCAATTTAATAGAAAATACAAAATAAAGCTCAGGTTCGATAGACGAGACCCACAGAACCATCAAGAGTTTTACACTCTGTAGAAGTCTGTGAAAAACTCACACCTAACCAATGTATGTGACTTCATTCTCCATATGAGAGGCATCTTTAAGCTGCCATTATCAAAAAAGCTTTTATTATTAAAGTATTAAATACATTTCAGTAGTTCAGTACTTTATCTTTGTGTCATTTCATTGTTATTATACACCGTTTTTTTTCAGAATTATTTTTGTTAAATTTTATCAACATCTGGTTCAATTCCATGTCCAATTAACAGCTCCTTTGAAAAATTTTACCCAGAATTAAAAAAATACTAATAAAATAAAAAAACATAAAGTTATACTTCTCATTCCCTCCCCCCCCACACTGTAGATACGTCTTAAATATAGCAACATTTGTATTTGTACTGAATGAGCATGTTTCACTTTTAGTTTTGCATTCTCAATTCATAGCTACACTATAAAAAATTGCTGTAAAATTTACAGTATTACTTCCAATTTGGTTGCCACTAATACTGCAAAATTTACAAGTGCAATGTAAATTAATATTACAATTGTGCTTTCATTTTACAGCACATTTATAATTGCTAATTTTATTTTGACAGTATTATTGTAAAAATTGACAGCGATACTGTAAAATTTGCAAACGCCCTGTGAAATGATGATTACAAAATACAGTACAACTGCAATTGCTAATTTACAATGGACTTGAAAATTTTACTGTATTACTGGAAGCCAAAATGGCCAGTTATGCTGTTAAATCTACAGCAATTTTTTTTTTACAGTGTACTTATTTACTTCGTTGTACTTGTACTTATTCAGTTCAATTCAAGTTTATGTCTATGGCGCTTTTAAAATGTAGGCCGTGTCAAAGCAGCTCAACATAGAAGTTCTAGTAAATTAAAATCAGTCCAGTTTTCAGAGTTGATGTTCAATTCAGTGTGGTTTATTTTTTACTGCTGTAAGTCCAAACACTGAAGAGCAAATCCATTGATGCGCAGCTCCTCAAGTCCCAAACCAAGCAGGCCAGTGGTGACAGTGGCGAGGAACAAACTTAACTGATTGACGAAAGTAAAGGGAAAAAAACTAGAGAGAAACCAGACTCATTTTTATTCTTGTTCTGTTCTGAATAAGAGAAAATCTAAAATGTTTTGCTTGCAATTATCAAAACAGAATTTATTAACTGCAGTATGTAGCAGATTAAAATCAATACAGAAATCTTTAACTAGAAGTATTTTCTGATCAAAACAATTAGTGTTATTTTGTTTTTGTTTCATACTAATGGGGTTCAGCATCACCAAATGTGTAACATACTGTATTAATGAAATAAGACACCTGGGGAGAATTTGTGTGTATCTTCCTTTTTAATGACTTTAATTACTGTAATGACTCACTTGACTGTAATTAAATATGGCATCATTGACAGCTGAGAACCCATAGTGTGACAAGACTTATAGCTGGGATTATGTCTGTACAGTTTGACAAGCAGCAATCTTAAAGGACTATTATAAATCACAGTGTGCACCTTAATAGCTAAAATATATATGTAGGAGAAAATCCATTCCCACTTTGTTTCTTTGCATTGTTATTGTCATATAAAGCATTTTCAACAGATTAAATTTCACTTAATGGCAGTTAAAAAGAAACTGTATTTGATCAAATTAACCTGATTGTATCTTTTTGAGTGGGTGTTTCAGAAACTGCTTAAATGTCCTTTATCACACACTATTTTGCTCTCAGTTCTGCTCTTTCTGATAAGATTCCCACTAGTAGGAACAAGCCTATCCTCTATCGTGACTCTAAACACTGGAGTCTCTTAAGGTCAATAGTGTATTCCCTCATCCCTTACATTTATTAATTCATAATTGTTGTTGTGACTGCAGTGCCATTAAGCTGAAACTCTTTACTGTTCTAAACCCTGGTGGAGAGGCTACATATAGAAATAGAAGTTGAAAGAAGATTAAACTCCAGAAAAACGCTGAAAGGGCAGTGACCTCCATCTTGGTAGTGCAGCTCTCTCTGGACCAGAACAGCCAAGCAAATTATCGCAGTTTATAGGAAACTTTAGATTGGTGAGCACAGACCTTTGAATAGATGAAAACTTGATTTAAGAGAGTCAGTCGTTTTTGAGAATAACCATCACGTAATTTAACCTGATCTTGTCACATCGGCATTGTGGTAAAAAAAATCATATCAGCGGATTTTCTTCACATTAAAGAAGGTTTGGCATGCCTTTTCATCCTGGTCAGCATCTGTAAGTGCACTATTAGAAGTATCCTGACTAGGCATATCAGAGCCTGGTGTGGGAACTGCTCTGCTCTGAAGTACAAAGTGCTAAATTGAGTGGTGCAGTCAGCAGATCTTATTACGGACACTTAACGTCAAAGACAGGATGTTTACCAATATGTGCATTATGAAGGCCAGGACTATCCTCATTTAATATTGCTGCAACAGACTCTCACAGCTGCTATATGGTAAAGATAGCAAAAACTTAAGAACCACTGAGCAAAAATACTTTGTAACAGATCTCACCCTCTTTTATTCACCCTCTCTGTATGGTATGACTAGACCCACACAGAATCTGCGTGTGCACAAATCCGCAGATTTCCATCGATTATTTTGCCCATCATTAAGTCTACATATTTACTTGTGTAAGTGTGTGTAAATTTGAATTTACTTAGTTTATTTAATTTATTTATTTTATTTTATATATATATATATATATATATTTATATATATATATATATATATATATATATATATATATATATATATATATATATATATATATTTTTTTTTTCTTTCTTTAAATATTTCTCAAATGATGTTTACCAGAGCAAGGAAATTTTCACAATATGTCTGATAATGTTTTTTCTTCTAGAGAACATTTTATTTGTTTCATTTCGGCTAGAATAAAAGCAGTTTTTAATTTTTTAAACACTATTTTTAGTACAGAATTATTAACCCCTAAATTATTCCTTAAACAGAGATTGGGGAAAAAAATTTAACTGGGGGCCTAATAATTCAGGGAGTTTAATAATTCTGAGCTCAACTGTGTGTGTATGTGTAAATATATATATATATATATATATATATATATATATATATATATATATATATATATATATATATATATACACATATGTATATATATATATATATATATATATGTGTGTGTGTGTGTGTGTGTGTGTGTGTGTATATATTAGGGATGTAACGGTATCAGAATTTCACGATACGGTAATACCT